>NW_025192980.1:870-3816 GCF_004010195.1 Chiloscyllium plagiosum | reverse complement strand
GCGGGCACGGGGCTGCCTAACTGACCTTACGGTGTCGGAATGAGTCTCCAGGCTCCGTGCCAACTTCCCTCTTGCCCCCCGAGTGACCACTCGCCTGCTGGATGCCCACTACCAGGTCCACTGCCTCATCCACCTCGATCCTGGCCTGGGCGCGGGTACGGCTGTGCTGCCGGGTGGAGCGGAGAGCGGCTGCGCCACAGCTCCAGCGGTGGGCACTGAGGAGACGGTGGGTACCGCTGGCTGTCCCAGTGCCCCTCCTGGCTGCCCTTCGACTACAGTAATTGTGCTCGATGGTGATGATGTCTGGCGTGGGGTAGTCGGCTGGCACCGGTCTGCTTGCCGTCTGGCCTCGGCCCAGTGGGCACGAGCTGTGGTCAGCCTGCAGTAGGCCGCGGTGGTAAAGGCCGGTGTTGGACTGGAGTAGGCAGGAGGCCGACTCACTGGGCATCAGCTCAATAGCATCGCGGGCAGTCGGGGAGTGGAAGGAGTCTGTATTTGCCTTGTTCCCAAACACCTGGAAGACACAAACGTAAAAGAGGACGTTGGAGATGTCTGTACACCCTGGGGCTTACCACAGAAGGCAATGGGCATCTCCAACAAGACAGAATCTGACCATCTCCTCTTGACGTGGTACCACTGATATCTCCCCCCCACCCCAATATCCACATCCTGGAGGGCTGCCCCATTGGCACCTGTGCCCAATCCAGTCAGTGTCCATCTCTGGTAAGAGGGAGTTGATTCACCTCCCCCTCTTTGCCACACACCCAAGCCTGCCCTTCACCGGGAGGTGGGGGGGGTACATGCTGTTGGATTATGGGATCTCCAGAGCCCCACGTGTTCCAGGGTGGGGGGGGGGTGTTTGAGGGATATCCCTTGCCTTCACCAACTTACCGATGAAACCAGTAACGGGTTAGCGCACGTCCGCGCCGAGCTGCGAGCAACCTTGGAATAATCAGCATCACTCCAGGCATTTACGAGGGGGGCCTGGGTGTTAGATTCACTGATTGGCCGCTGCTCATGAGAGTAACAAAAGCGGCCTGTGCCTTAAAAGAGGCAAGAACGCGAGGGCACAGATTTAAAATGACGTGAGAGACGAGCCAGGGCGATGTGAGGGAGTAGAGGTTTTACCTCAGTGAGTAGTTAGGGGTGTGGAGGGAGATGTGGTGGAGGCAGGTTGGACAGAGATGGGCAGAGGGGTGTGGGGAAAAGACATAGGGTTATAATGCTTATTTACAGAGCGGGTGCAGTCACACTGGGCTCAGTCCACTATATGATTTCGGGATTCTCTGTTTGCAATTGATTTGTTACCGTAAGGTATACCGAGTTACAGTGAAAAGTGTTGTATTGCTCAGGTAGCGTATACCATATGAAGTGCATCAGGGGAGCAGTGCAGAGTTACATTCCCACGGAAGGTGCAGTGAGAGCGAGAGAGAGAGAAAAAGACAGATCCACACTAACATTAAAGAGGTTCCGACAAAACTCTGATAACAGCAGGGAAGAAGCTGTTCTTGAATCTGTTTGTACGCCCTTCCCCAGGCAGTGGGGGACGTGTAGATGGAGTCAGTGGGTGGATGGTTGGGTTTGTGCGATGGGCTGGGCTGGGTTCACAGCTCCCTGGAGTTACCTCCCAGTCCTGGGCAGACCAGCTGCTGTTCCACACCATGGTGCACCCAGATAGAACACTTTCTATGGGGCATCGACATCTGAAAGAGAGACCCCCTGGTTCTTGAGTTATATAGAAAGGCTGGAACCTTTTTCACTGGAGTGTAGGAGGTTGAGATGCCATAGAGAGGTCCAGCATGGAAACAGACCCTTCGGCCCAACCTGTCCATACCGACCAGATATCCTAAACTAACGTGGTCTCACTCACCAGCACCCAGCCCATATCCCTCCAAACCCTTCCTATTCATATACCCATCCAAATGCCTCTTAAATGTTGTAATTGTACCAGCCTCCACCACATCCTCTGGCGGCTCATTCCATACACGTACCACCCTCTGGGTGAGAAAGTTGCCCCTTAGGTCTCTTTTATATCTTTCCCCTCTCACCCTAAACCTATGCCCTCTAGTTCTGGGCTCCCCGACCCCAGGGAAAAGACTTTGTCTATTTATCCTATCCATGACCCCTCATAATTTTATAAACCTCTATAAGGTCACCCCCTCAGCCTCCGACGCTCCAGGAAAAACAGCCCCAGCCTGTTCAGCCTCTCCCTGTAGCTCAGACCCTCCAACCCTGGCAACATCCCTGTAAATCCTTTCTGAACCCTTTCAAGTTTCACAACATCTTTCCGATAGGAAGGAGACCAGAATTGCAGACAATATTCCAACAGTGGCCTAACCAATGTCTCGTACATGACCTCCCTACTCCTATGACCTTATAAAGGTTTATAAAACCATGAGGGGCATGGATAGGGTTAATGGTTGCTGTCTGTTCCCTCGGGTGGGGGATTCAAGATTAGGGGGCACATTTTCAAGGTGAGAGGAGAGGGATTTTAAAAAGATATGAGGGGCAACTTTTTCACACGGTGGGGGGGGGAAGGCGTTCACGTGTGGAGTGAACTTCCTGAGGGAGTGGGGGGTGTGGGTACATTTGGATAAGGACCTGGATAGGAAAGGGTTGGAGGGAGATGGGCCAGGAGCAGGCAGCTGGGGCTAGTTTAGTTTGGGGTTAGGGTCAGCACGGGCTGGTTAGGCCGAGAGGTCTGTGTCCCTTGAAGAGGTGAGTCAATGGGACATGGTCAGCCGGGGTATGATCGGACCCAATTTCAGATTTACAGCTTTGGAATAAAATGAAGTCCTCCCTGTTTGAGGGTTACTGCAAGGGGTGAGTTTAGATGTTTTATCTGGTTCTGACTGGGCTCCAGCAACTGGCCAGCCCTGAGCGATTGCAAACTCTTGGACAGAAGAGAGCATCCCCCTGTCACTATTCCTCCGAATGTTATATAGA
>NW_025192980.1:0-852 GCF_004010195.1 Chiloscyllium plagiosum | reverse complement strand
GACCCTCCACAGTGACAGCACAGCAGGAAATCAACCTCTGCCACTCTCCGCTCCCTCACCGAAATTAAATACTTCCTAAAAACGCCCAGGTTTGGGCGCTCTGCCCCTTCCTGCAAGGCATGCTGGTACTGACTGACGAGAACGCCCATGCGGAGTAGGCAATTCGGCCCATCGGGCCTATTCTGCCACTCAGTAGGATCAGGGCTGATCCGACAGCCCTCGCATCATCTTCCCTTTCCCCATCGCCCTCCACTCCCTGGCTGTTCGGGAATCGATCTCAGCCGGATATATACACAAGGATTCTGAGCCTGGCACAGCTCTCCAAGTCCCAAACCCTCACATCCCTCTGGGAGAAGGAATTCCTCCTCATCTCAGTCTCAAGTTCATTCTGCGACTACCCCCCCCCCCCCGTCTGGTCCTAGATTCTCCCCACGAGGAGGAACATCCTCTCAGTACATACCCTGCTCGGCTCCTGAAGATCCCCCTCTCATCCTTCTAACCTCCAGTGCAGTCGAGTGTGTCTAACGTTTGCTCATAAGACAATCCCTCCACCCCGGAGACCATCCTAGTCAACCTGACCCACTATCCCTTCTGCTTGAGGTTTCCCTGAAAATCTCTCATAAGTTAGTCAGACACCATTTCCCAATCCGTGTACAGATTACATTTGATTAGATAGTGATTTTCCAAATGTTCTGCTATTATTTCCCTAATAATCAATTCCAAAATTTTCCCCAAGAGTAAATGTCAGGCCATTCAGCCTCTAGTCACCTGCTAACTACCTCCTCCCTTTTTGAACAGGAGTGTCACAGCAGCAGGATTCCGATCCTCTGGTACTTCTCCAGTAGAACACAC
>NW_025192979.1:0-3816 GCF_004010195.1 Chiloscyllium plagiosum | reverse complement strand
TGGCAGGTGGGCTAGATTGGGTTGGGATATCTGGTCGGTATGGAGGAGATGGACCGAAGGGATTGTTTCACTGCTGTACATCTCTATGACTCTGTGACTGTATAACTGAACAGTGGTGGGGATGTGCTCAATAAGAAATAAAGTATTTGTTGTGCCTAACCCAGAGCGGGGTTATAAAGGGAGCCAATTTCTCCTTCTTCACGGGGCCGTAAAGAAATTGTGGACTTAGCCATTACAATCCCCTGGATGAATGACAGATTTGGTGTGGGGGAAGACATGTGGAATCACTGGCCCAAGACCATCCAAAATGGAGGAAGAGCTTTCAGGAAGGCATTGAGATCCTTGAGACTTAATGTCAGGAAAACGCAGAAGCCAGGCGGAAACAGAGGAAGGAGTGCGCTGCCACACCAATGCCCCACCCACCCTTCCTGTGACCCCCTTCTGCCCCAAGTGTAACAGAGCCTGCAGTAGCCCCATCAGTCTGTAGAAACACCTACTGACTCACCCTGAGAGTGGAAGAGAGTCATCCTCATCTGTGAGGGACCACCAATGATGATAATGATAGTGACAGAATTGGCATGGGAGAACGAGATTGTTCTTTCAAAAGCTGATTTTTATTTAAATATAAAAACAACAGTTTACTCAGGTCTGTTGAGTAGTCATCTAGACTCGAAACATTAGCTTGCCCTCTCTCCATGGATGCTGCCTGACCCGCTGTGATCTCCAACATTTGTTGTTTTCAACACAAAGGTTTTCTAGATTAAATGTGTTAAGAAGTCCATGCTTGATATTGATGCCTTCATAGAGCTGGATAAAAAGCTTTTAAAAACTAAAAGCCTTACCTTTGAAGAAATTAAAAAGGAGCAGCTTGGCACCTAAAGGTTGTTCTGTCTGAAAGATAGGAATAAGAACACTTTGCAAAACAACTGGTAAAGTATCCATAAGTGAAAACAGAGGACAGTGAAACAGATAAATTAAAATTTGAACACTGAAGGTTAGAACTGGAATTCCAGGAACAGAAAGAGAGACAAGAATGGAAATAAAGCACAAAATTCCAGGAAAGGGAATGAGAAAGGGAGTTTAAATTGAAACAGTTTGAGCTGAGAAGGGAAAGTGGTGAGTGAACCAGACTGAGCCAGATTAAACAACTAATGTAAAAAAAGTTTATACGTTTAACCTCGAGAGTGATGTGAAAAGGTGGACACTGTCTTTATCTGTTTTTAAAGGTTAGCACAGCAGTAAAAGTCACCAGTCCAGCAAATGACACTGCGATTGCAATGCAAGCTGACAGGGAAAGCTCAAAGTTTACTCTGCTGTGCCTGAGGAGGCAGCAAAAAGGACAGCTTTCATTGCATATCAGTTAGTGCCAGAGGTGGGCAAGAAAATATTCTGCACCCCAGGAACTTTTTCACACAGAAGGTGATGCATCCATGGAACAGGCCACCAGAGGAAATAGTAGAGGCATGTACAATTACAATATTTAAAAGACATTTGAACAGGTACTTGGATAGGATACAAACCAAATTCAGGCAAATGAGACTAGTTCAATTCAGGAGAACTAGTCAGCATGGATGAGATAGGTTTCCAGGCCGTATGAATCTACATGGCCTAACCAGGCATACTTGAAATTTAAATAGCTTATGGGCCGGGTGCTGGCAGGTGGGACTAGATTGGGTTGGGATGTCTGGTCGGCATGGACAGGTTGGACCGAAGGGTCTGTTTCCATGCTGTACGTCTCTAGGACTCTATGACCAATGGGGTATGAACACTTTAAATTGAGGCCACCAATGATAACCTTCAGGAGTTAGTAATTTTCTTCAGGGAGTTCAAAACCTCAAAACCTTGTCAATTCAGACACTTGTAAAGGAACAAAGGGTAATAAGGCCCTAGAGAAGTACCAATCCTGCCTGATGACTACAGCTTAGCATACAGGCTGCTAAACTAAGGCAGGCTGTGCTCTCAAAACCATCACAGTAATGAGATAAGGACAAGGTAAATCCCCAAGAAACGCTGCAAAGACAATGGAAACCCGGCAGAGAAAACAGAACTATTCCTGACCATTAAAAAAATACATTAGAATAGAAGACAGGAGGGAAAACATGCCAAGTGCTTTTTTTGTGGGAGATTATCCAAGGCCTGTAAAGGAAAATTATTGGTTCTGGTGTTCCCTAGAAATTCATGCTGCAAGACAAATGTCTCATAGCATTACAGAGATCTACAGCACAGAGAAAGATCCTTCGGCCCAGTGCATTGTGCTGGTCAACAGCAACCACCTCACTATTCTAATCCCATTTTCCAGCACTTGGCCCAGAGCCTTGCTGCCTTGGCATTGCAAGTGGATATCTTAAATGTAATGAGCGTTTTTGCCTCTAGCACCTTTACAGGCAGGGAGTTCCTGATTCCCATTGGTGTGAAAAAGCTTTTTCTTCTCAGACCCACTAAACCTGCTTCCCTTTTCCTTAAAATTATACCCTTGACCATTGATCCCTTCACCAAGGGGAAAAAGTTTCTTCCTGTCTACACTGTCTTTTTGGAGAAAGTGAGGACTGCAGATGCTGGAGATCAGAGTCGAAAGTGTGGTGCTGGAAAAGCACAGCAGATCAGGCAGCATCCGAGTGTGGTGTAAAATTCCAAGCAGTGGAATGTGGTGAAACGGTTAAAAATTATGTCCCAATACATGTAGGTGTTGCTTAGTCCCGTGTGAATCTTCTTATCTGTATGTAACCAGAATGGAATGTGTTTTTTAGCCTTGCTCTGCTGTTCACATGCATGTTTATATCTGGACAAGAGTATATCAGCTGGAAAAGTCTCCAGTTCGGTGAGTCTGCTCCGGGGTTACGTTTAACCGCCGAGCGTGGGTTGTTGGCAACCGCTCTACGAGAACTGACGGCTCCCAGTTTTTGTAACATGTAGAGTGAGTATAAGCCAGACCCGTTGTGCGACGCTGCGGGGAAAAAAATGCCCATATTCTAGCAGTCTCGCCTCTTGGTCGTTTGTTCTGTGTCAGACTACTCTCCTACGAACCTGACCTTGAGAATTTTTTAAAACACCGAGGAGCAGGAGAATCAACGTTTCAGGCATATGCTATTCATCAGGAATCAAACACTATCTATTTCCCTCATTATTTTATACAACTCAATCATGTCCCCTCTCATTCTCCTCTGCTCTAAGGAAAACAACCCTAGCCTGTGCAAACTATCATCAAAATGGAACTCTCGAGTCCAGGCAACATCGTAAACCCTTGCACCATCTACCGTGCAATCACATCCCTCTTAAAATGTGGATTCCAGAATTGTACACAATTCTCTATGTGTGGCCGAACCAAGGTTTTATACAGTTCCAGCATCACCTCCCTGCTCTCCAACAAATAAAGGCAAATGTACCACATGCCTTCTTAACTATGTTATCCACCTGTCCTGATATCTTAAGAGACAGGTTGGAGATGCACACCAAGATCTCTCTGATATTTGGTGCTTCTCATCATGTATTCCCTTGCCTTGATTGTCCTGCCCAAGTGCATGACCTTACACTTATCCAGATTAAATTCCACTTGCTACTGATCAGCCCATATGCCCAGCTATCTATCCTTGTGGTCTAAGGTTATCCTCTTCACTATCTTCCAATTTTTGTATTGACTGGGAATTTACTGATCAATCCCTCCTATGTTCAAGTCTAAATCATGCTCTAGGGTTAGAACTGCTGCCTCATAGTGCCAGGGACCCGAGTTCAATTCCAGCCTCGGGCGACTGCCTGTGTAGAGTTTGCACATCCTGCCTGTGTCTACATGGGTTTCCTCTGGATGCTCCGGTTTCCTCC
>NW_025192978.1:0-3816 GCF_004010195.1 Chiloscyllium plagiosum | reverse complement strand
CCTGACCAAAATTAAATGTGGAGGGCTAGAGAGTCATGCCATTGGTAGCAGAGTAACCAGGAAGGCTTTCACACGAGAGGCTTCGGACAGCTCCAGCTCAGCAAAATGTACAGGGAATCTCAAATAAAGTCATTTTAACTTTATTCTTACAGGAGTCGAGATGGCATTTAGGGCAGTCGCACGCTCCTCTTGTGGGATGTGGCAGCTCAGGGAGATTTCCACCTGCCCTGATGGCTACACGTGTGGGCACTGCACCCAGCTTCAGCTCCTGGGAGACCGTGTTAGGGAGCTGAAGCTGGGCAGCACGGTGGCTCAGTGGTTAGCACTGCTGCCTCATAGCACTAGGGACCAGGGTTCAAATCCTGCCTCGGGCAATTGTCTGTGTGAAGTTGCACATTATTGCCGTGTCTGCATGGGCTTCCTCTGAAACTGCGGTTTCCTCCCACAGTCCAAAGATGTGCAGGTCAGGTGAATTGGTCATGCTATATTACCTGCAGTGTTGCGTGTAGGGGAGTGGGTCTGGGTGGGCTGCTCTTCAGTGGGTCAGTGCGGACTTGTTGGGCCAAAGGGCATGTTTACACACTGTAGTAATCTAATCTAGGATGCACTCAGGGTCATCCGAGATGCTGACAACTTCATAGACACGCTACTAGTTATGTTTCTTTAATGACTGTAATATTCCAGTCCAACGTTCATCGACCTGAGTTCATTAGCTTTATCTGTCCATCCTGTTGTATTTAAGTAAACACAATTTAATCCAACAGGTGTTCCTTGCTTCCTGTCATGTTCCAGACAGAGCGTAGATGGGCGACCACCAGGAATGGCAAAGGGAGTAGACAGGGAGTGCAGGAATCCCCTGTGGCCATTCCCCTCAAAAACAAGTGGACCATTTTGGATTGTTGGGGGCGATGACCGTTCAGGGGAAAGCGGCAGTAGCCAGGTTGGTGATACTACCACTGGCTCTGGGGCACAGCGGGAAAGGGTGAAGATAAACAGGACGTTAAAGATAGGAGGGTCAATTGTTAGTGGGACAGATCAGAGATTCTGTGGCCACAAACGGGAATCCAGGATGGTGCGTTACCTCCCAGGTGCTCGGGTCCAGTATGTCTCCAAGTGGCTGCAGAACATTCTCAATGGGGAAGGGGAGCAGCCGGAAATCATTATGCATGTTGGCACAAATGATACCTGTAGAAATAGGGATGAGGTACTGCAGTGTGATTACAGAGAGCTAGGAGAAACACGTTTTAAAAAACCTTGACAGTGGTAATCTCCCTCTCAGGAGATTACCACTGAGACATGCACTGGAGGGGACACCAATATTTTGCCGGCCAGTTTTGCTAGGGTTACAAGGGAGGGTTCAAACTAGATTGGCAGGTGGTGGTATCCTCAAGAGCAGGGAGGAAAGTGGAAGGAGATACAGTAATCAGAAATAGTAAGGTTAGGCTGGAAAACGACAGAGAGAAAGTAATGCATTTTGGATTAAATTGCATCTGTTTCAATGCAAGAGTGCTGACGGATAAGGCGGATGAACTCAGGGCGTGGATAGGTAGGTGGGACTGGGATATGATAGCTATTACAGAAATATGGCTAAGTGATGGATAGGATGACAGCTTAATGTGCTCGGAAACAGGTGCTTTAGGTGAGACAGAGATGGTGGAAGGAGGGGAGGGGGAGTTGCATTTCTGATTAAGGGGAGTACCACAGCATTAATCAGAGATAAAATAACTGATGGATCACCCAGTGAGGCTTTGTGGGTGGAGTTTAGAAATGAGAAGGGAATGGTGAGGTGATTAGGGTTGTAATGTAGGCCCCCAAATAGTCAACAGGAATGAGAGTAACAAATATGCAGGGACAGAGGGGAGACCTGCAGGAGCAATAGGGTTATCATAATAGGGGATTTTTTTTTTAATACAGACTGGAACAGCGAAAGCGTTAAGTGATTTGATGAGATAAAATCTGTTAAATGCATCAGAAAAGTTCCCTCAAGCAGTATATAGAGTGTCCGACTTGGGAAGGGGCAAAATTCGAAATTTTCTTAGTAAATAGGGCATGACAGGTGACTGAGTTAATAGTGGTGGAGCACTTAGGGACCAGTAACCTTAGATTAGATTAGATTAGATTAGATTACTTACAGTGTGGAAATATAATAGAACTATTTGAAAATTAATAGAACTAATAGTGGGCGGCACGGTGGCACAGTGGTTAGCACTGCTGCCTCACAGCGCCTGAGACCCGGGTTCAGTTCCCACCTCAGGTGACTGACTGTGTGGAGTTTGCACGTTCTCCCCGTGTCTGCGTGGGTTTCCTCCGGGTGCTCCGATTTCCTCCCACAATCCAAAGATGTGCAGATCAGGTGAATTGGCTATGCTAAATTGCCCGTAGTGTTAGGTAAGGTGTAAATGTAGGGGTATAGGGGGGTTGTGCTTCGGCCCAACAAGTCCACACCGCCCCGCCGAAGCGCAACCCACCCATACCCCTACATTTACCCCTTAACTAACACTACGGGCAATTTAGCATGGCCAATTCACCTGATCTGCACATCTTTGGATTGTGGGAGGAAACCGGAGCACCCAAAGGAAACCCACGCAGACACGGGGAGAACGTGCAAACTCCACACAGTCAGTCACCTGAGGCGGGAACTGAACCCGGGTGTCTGGTGCTGTGAGGCAGCAGTGGTAACCACTGTGCCACCGTGCCACCCACTATTAGTTCTATTAATTTTCAAATAGTTATGGGGAAGAACAAAACTGGTCCACAGGTTTATGTTTGAACTTGGGGCGTGGCTCAGCTACAGGCAGCTGGGATCAAGGGAATCCCTGGAGATATATAAGGGATACAGGAGTTTACTGAAGAAGGAAATCAGTAAGGTGAAAAGGGGACAAAAAAGAGCCTTGGCTGAGAAAATTAGGATGATCCAAAAAGGTACTTTAAATATATTAAAAGAAAAAAAACAATAACTGGGGAGAAAATAGGACGCCTCGAAGACCAGTGTGGATAAGTATGTGTGGAACTATCAGAGTTGGTTGAAATCTTCAACGAATATTTCTACTGATCTGCACACGGCCGCAATTTATCTTTCATGCCCAATTCTTTGCAGCCCTCGACTCTCTGACGGGTCAAAATCCATTGACACCACTCGCACCCCACAAACATTTCAGTGATGTAGCCTCCCCTAACTGTCACTAACCCCTGAGAGAAGGAAACACTCCCCACACATATACTTTGGCCTATTGACATGGATAGAAGATATGCGTAAAGTGACTGGCCCTGATATCACGGCAATATTTGATAAAGCAAGATGTCAAGGAGACTGAACAAAATTGAACTTGATGGGAATCAGTTGTAAACTCCCCACTGGTTGGATCATTCAGAACACAATGGCGCTGGTGGACATCTATCCTCCCAGTCCCTGGATATCTCAGGGTAGCTTCTTTGGCACAAACATCTTCAGCTGCTTCATCAATGTCGTTCCCTCTGTCATACTATTAGAGGTGGAGATATTCTGTGAAGATTATACAATGTTCAGAACAATGAGTCACCTCCTAAGGTACTAAAGTATCAAATCTGGACAACATTCAAGCTTGCTTGTGCTGTTAATGTAAAGGTAATATGAATCAAAAGCACTGCTGGGCACTAAACATTTCCACGGTTAAAAGAAAGAGGAACCCCTTCAGCAACTCTAGCTGGTTTCACAGTAATATAAGAAAGCCATTCAGCCCACCAGATCTATTAGATAACAAGAGGCACAATGCGTTCACTCACTCCTGCCTGTTACACAAGAAGACAATTTAAAAAAAAACAGCAGGTGTTGGAATC
>NW_025192977.1:0-3815 GCF_004010195.1 Chiloscyllium plagiosum | reverse complement strand
AGTGGTGAATCTATGGAATTCATTGTCACAGAAAGCTGCAGAGGTCAGGCCAGTGAGTATATTTAAGAGTGAGTTAGATAGGTTCTAGATTGTCAAGGGGATTAAGAGTTACAGGGAGAAAGCAGGAGAATGGAATTGAGAAACCTATCAGCCATGATTGAATTGCAGAGCTGACTCAATGGGCTGAATGGCCTAATTTATGTTTCTATCTTTTATGGTCTCTTATGGTATGACTGTCCATAGCGATAGATGGAGGCCTGAGATGCCATTGATTGGCATGTATGGAACATGGAATTACACAGGAATGAGGGTTTGTGCACAGAGGCAACCTAGCTAACACTCTCCTCGCTATCTCTAGGGTCATCCATCATGAATTGCATGAACCCCTCCCTTCCCAGATCGAAACTGCCAACTCAGTCAGTTTGTAAAACCAGGAGTCATCCTAACTCTTGTCCTGGGGGTGAAATTTCAGTCCTCTGCTGTTAATAATAAAGGAATATAGGGCCAGGGTTGAACATATTGCCTTGATTGATATGTGAAGAACAGTCAGTGTGATAATGTAGGTCTCTATCCATGGAAGTGTATCACAACAGGACTGCGTTCATTTGAGAAGAAAGGATTGGAAATTACAGGAGAAAGTTGTAAGAGTCTGAAGGGGTTAATGCTGAGGAGAGTGCCTTAAAAATCACTCCCTATGATACTGTCATATGGACCTGGTGGTAGAACAGCTTAGAATCTCAAAGGAGTAAAGATCCAACATTCAGGTCATCCTCACGTTCTCTGTAATAATGTCTATAATTTTGATGCTAGAGGGAAAAGGACAGCAAAATAAAACAGTCACATTTGAAAATGAATATACTATTTTCCTGGAGCTCCATTTTGAAGTATACAAGGCAAGTCAGATGAGTACAGCTCATTCACCAGTTTTACTGGTTTTCCTTCTGGCATTATATAGTGTAACTTATACATTGCTGCTACCTTGCAAAAAACTACACCTTGTTTAAGACAAGAGTCTCTTTTCATTATAGCGGTTTTCCTTCAATATCCTGTCAATCCCTATTTGGAAAGAGGATGTGGTAGCAAATCCTCTCGATCTTATACCATAATGATTCATTCTACAACAGATTTCCAGATTGGAACACAATGCTCATCTACAAGAGCCTGTTTAGATTTCTCAACAGAGAAAGCACACCACAAGGTCATTCACAGCTAGCTAGCAAGAACTAAGCTTACAGTTCTGTTTTTTAGTTTGTGGAGACCTTATTCTGGGAGTGATGTAGCATCCAGGGTACCCTCCAAATGGAAGGTGCTGATGTCACGCACTCCAGTCACGCTGCAGGTACCCGATTCAGTAACCTTCAAAACCCCGGACTGGATGGAAGAACTGTGCTGGTATTTCTACTCTTTGAACACAATCCACAATCCAGGATGACAAAGAAACAAACATTATACTGTATCAGAAAAAGCATCAATCCTCCAAAGATTAACAGTGTAGACTTTGAAATATATCTAGTACAGCCTTTCCCCTGTCATAACCACATCAGCATTATTTGAAGAGATGTGATATAATTTTACACACCCACTTGGTTCACAGTTACTTATGCAAACCAGAATGCCCCTCGCCACCCACAACAATTGTCTCAGAAACTGAGGCCGGGGAATTTTTATTGAGCTCCATTTTGTCAATTGTATATTAAATATGGTGGACAGAAGAAATGCCAATTCTTTTGGAAGATTATGGAAGCTGTAGGGGTACAGTAATATAATGGTTACAGTACCAGACCAACAAGGTCTAGGCTGGTACAATGTTAAGAGACGCGAGTTCAAATTCCACCACTGCATCTGGGAAATACATGTTCCATTAATGAAAAACAACCCAGAAATAAAATCAGTCATGGCAATCATGCAACCATTAGATTGTTGCAACAACCCATCTGGTTCATTGATGGCTCTTAGAAAATTTTGTCCCTAAGCATGTATATGACTCCAGACTCACTGTACTGCACTTTCTAATGTCATCTTAATCATAGTCAAGAAGGGAATTCACCACTAGCTTCTTAAGGGCAATTAGGGATGGCAATGACTGACAGCAACACTCTATCATTGTAAATTAATTAGCAAGGATATCTGGATTGTACACTGTGCGAGTGAACAAGACAGTAGGATGTTCCAATGTGTAAATGATAAGGGATCTAATGTGTTAAATTTGTCAGAGTCATCAGCAAAACTTCATGCTGCCTCGGTAATGCAATCAAATGTTCCAGAATGACACTCATCGGAGGGTCTAGTGCTGGGCAGTGAGAGAAGCTGTGTTTGGGGGTGAGGACTAATGCTTTGGTGAGGGGTTAGGGAGTGTTTGAGTGTTCATAAGGACAATCCTGGTCTTATTTTCACACTGATATATTTTTCTGAAATGTTTTCCTTTCTATAGTGGGAACAACCTTGGTGATTGTGTTTCCCTCACTTGATCTTATAAGAACACAAGCTATTTAACCATCTCCACGCCTTGAAATTCCTCAGCTTCCTTCCTGTTTTGCTGGCTGTCCAATCTGTTCAAACTCTCATAATGCACATTACTAACAAGTTGCTTGAAACTGTGATAGCTCTGTCGGGGCAGTATGGAGAAGCAGAGATTATCTGGGTGTTCCGTTCTGGAAAACATTAAATCTTTTCCAAAGTAAAACCCAGGATTTCCTTGTTCCTGTCATTCACCAAACATCACACTTCCCCACTAATCTTGTTGTTTTTCAAAAGCTGGCTGAAAATGTACAAATTTAATATTCTTGTGATTGGAATTCCCCAACTATTTCTGCACCACGCTTTTTGATTGGGGAAATAATAATCGGGAACCAAGAAATGGCAGAGGAGTTGAATAAACACTTTACATCAGTCTTCACAGTAGAAGTCACTATGAGCAGTCCAAAAATATTAAATATTAAATAAAGGAGGAGAGGAAATAAATACAATAACTATTACTAGAGAAAAAATACTAGGGAAACTAATGGAGTTGAAGAATGGTCAGCCCCTCTGGACTTGACAAGATGCATCGTTGGATATTAACTGAAATTGTTACAAAGAAGATGAAAACACTAAGAAGAGTCTTCCAAGAATGGTTAAAATTCCCAGAGGATTGGACAACTGCCAGTGCAGCACCTTTATTTAAAAAGGAGAAGGAGACAAAAAAATCAGAAACTATAGACCAGTTAGCTGCATGTCTGTTATTGGAAAAATGTAATAGCAGAGCATTTGCAGACAATATAAAAATAAAGAAGCTAGTGGTTAGGATTACACTAAGAATCTGCAGAGGAACATAGATTAAGCAAATAAGCAAAAATTTGGAAATGTGTTAAGTTATGCATTCAGGCAGGAAGAATGCAGGAGCTGAATATTATTTAAATAGGAAAAGAGTGCACAAAGGTACACATGCAGAGATTTGGGAGGCCTTGTGCACAGTCACAAAGACTTCGCATCCAAGTTCAGCAAGTAATAGAGAGTGCAAATTGAATGCTGACTTTTATTTCAAAGGGTATTGTGTATAAAACTTGTTAAAACTATACAAGGCACTATTTAGACCAAGCCTGTAATCTGTAAACAGTTTTTGTCCCCTTATTGAAGGAAAGATATACTGGCACTGGAGGCAGTCCAGAGAAGGTTCACTCAGCTAACCCCAGGCCTGTTCCTATGAGGAGAGGCTGAGTAAATTGAGCCTGTGCTCATTGGAGTTTAGAAGAAAGAGAGACAAGCCTAATAAACGCATATGTATCTTAGGGAACTTGATGGGGTCAATGCAGAGAGTTTGTTTCACCTTGTGGGAG
>NW_025192976.1:0-3815 GCF_004010195.1 Chiloscyllium plagiosum | reverse complement strand
AAAAAAAATGCTTGAGTCGGGAATCAAGACAAATGTTTAAAACACGTCAATTGCGTGGGCATTTCAAGTATTGCAATCTTCAAGTCCATCGGCCCAATGCAGGAAATTGGGATGAGTGTTGAGATTACTGTGTTTTTGGTCGTGTTATAACTGTGCAGGATTAAATCAGACATCGTTATGAAATATTTAGTATTCTTTTTTCAACGTCTATCACCTTCTCTGTGTCTACATTTCAGTCAACTGCTCCAATGGAGAATAATGCATTACTCGGTAGCTCCAGAAAGCAAACAAAAATGAATAAAAAACAAAAATGTTAGGTTTGCTGGACAAACTAGTCTGAGAAAAATCTCAGGACTTTAAAACATAGGTTTCTGAAAAATTTCTGATTTCTTTTCTCGAAATAATTTGCAGACTGAGGATATTCATGATCGTTGCCTTTGTATTGTCACATACATCCAACATTTCGTTTGGTATTTAAAGTAACAGATGCTACTTATTGTTCTAGAGTTTGTAGAGCACAAATAATAGGCCATTCTTTCCCCATGCAGACTTCCTCTCCACAGACACAGATTGAGCTTTCCCTCACTCACCCATTCCAATCTAAAGTGCCAGCATGATATTTACAATTTGTCATCACTGTGGTCACAAAATGCAGCGTGGGATCAACCAATTTCTCTCTTTCTGTCCCCACAACATTGACATCGACCTCCAAACTTCAAATGGAGCGTTGAGAGGCAGAGGGCAATTCAAATCGTCCTGTCAATGACAACCTAATTGACTTTACGTCTATGTTTCTCGTTCACTGTGAACCAGATAGAGTCATATCCGAGTCTTTCCTTGAAAGAGACCCAAACCAACAAAACACTATGCATTAATTACAAACGCCATTTTCGACGGGTAAACCTTTGTGCCCAACAATTATTTTTCCACATGAACAATCCCCAAACACCCAATCATTAAAACCTATGCATTCCTGGTACAGGTATTCTCTTCTTCGGCTCCACTTCCAGTCCTGATGTTTTGAAACGCTGTCAATATTCGAAACAAAATGTCCATGAAAGGAGCATTGCATCGGTAGAATAATCACCAAGTCAATCATTGATGAGCTGACTTCGATCATTAGTTCACATGGGGACGCTTACCAGAGTCTCCAAAGGTGATGCTGCTGTTGAGATACAGCGGGTTATATGTTCACGTCATTCATCTTCAGTCAGGCAGAATGTCTTGATATTCCGAATGGCACATTCAGCACTGCTCACTATGTTACACATGCAATGACAATGGTTATTTATGCTATTTTTATAAGCCAAAGATTTACATCAATGTAGGAGTTTGCATGGAACGTACATTAATGTAAATCTTTGGCTTATAAAAATAGCATAAGGAGTTTGCATTGGAAGAATTTACATACCTGAAACAAAGAAACATCTCACGAGTTTGATTTTTAGTCTCGTAACAGTCTTCCATGATGAAGGATGCATGGTAACTGAGATTAGCTTCAGAATAAGCGACAGAAATAACCTGAGAAGAGATATGGGCAGGTTTTATTTGCAGGATAGAAATTTGGAACATAGAATATAATGGGACAAAATGTGATATTATCTCAATTTAAATGCAAATTGGACAGAATGGGAAGATGGACATGAAAACAATGCTATTATAAAGCAAAATAAACATTCAGCAGATCTTGCACCATCTGTGGAAAGAGAAACAGAGCTGGCATTTCGGGTCCAGAGAATCTTCTTCACAATTTAAAACCTGAAACGTTAAATCTCCATGGATTCTGTCAGTCCTGTTGCAATTTATCCAGACATTTCAGTTTTTGTTTCAGATTCCGAGCGTCCACAATCCTTTGTTTCCTTCGCTTCTTTTTCTATTGTATGACAGTCTAAAGATTGTGATACAATGGAAATGTCAAGCTTTGTTGTATTAAGATACGTAAAATCGCCAAAGTCATGCAGGACCACAGGCATGTTCTTCTACTAAGGCCAGAAGGCTGTAAGTCAGCAAGGGTCGAAATAGTGCAGCATCGTTTTAAAGTGAAAGACAGGACATTTGGGGAAGATTTGAGAGAAATGAATAGTAACAGTCTGGATTGCACAGTCTTGGAGGGATGTTGACACGGGAAATGTCACAATCTTTAGACAACACTTGGAAAAACAGTTGAAGTCACATAGTATCCAATGTTATGCGTCTCTTCCGGGATAGTAGGTGTTTTGCATATCGTGTATTGTTTGCAGGAGAGACTCCACAGTTTGAAGGTTCGCTTCCAACTGCAGGAGGCGATGAAAGAGACAATTAGTGGCAGTTTCACTGGAGGGTCAATACACCTCAGCTGGAGGAAGAGGGTGAGAAAAGTGCCGTCCTGGCAATCTATGCCGTTGTGGGAAGTGAAGCCATTCGGCTGAGACCCCACTGCAAATCGACAATCATACCAAGTGAACGATCAACCACAATGTTTACCTTGTTTAATACACAGGTAACACAGAAACCATGCAGTTACTGAGTCATAGAAAACCTGCCGCAAAGAAAAGGACCTTCAACTGATCAACTTACGGCCAGACAAAAACAAAAGCCGAATAATTCGAAACCCATTTTACAAAATTTAACCCAGAACCTTGTTTGCCTTCGTAGTTCAAAGGCATATCTAACTATTTGTTTCCAATTATATGAGGGATTCAGAATCCCACCTCAATTCTTTAAGAAATTTTGCCTCACACATCCTCCACATCTTCTGTCCATTACCTCAAATCTATGTTCCCATCCGTGATTTTGATGCCTCCATCAACGTGAAAAGTTGCTTTTCCTCTTTAGAACGTAGAACAAGACATCGCAGCACAGGCCCTTCGGCCCTGGATGATGTGCCGACCTGTGAGAACAATCTGAAGCCCATCTAAGCTATCCTCTTCCATTCTCGTTCATATGCCTATCCAATGACAATTTAATTATTCTGTTTACTCTGTCTGTATCCTCCATAATTTTATTCATTTACACAATTTTCCCATCTCAATATCCTCAGCTATGAGTAAAATACACCTAATCTGTTCAAATCCTCTTCATATGTGAGAATCTTCAGCCCAGGGAAGATTGCAGTAAATCGTCTCTGCACCCTAACTGCTGCAATCAAATCCCTCCACAATGTAGGTTCAGTATCAACATTCAATTCGCCAGCTGTAGTGCAATTAACTTTACAAGAGCTGCATTAATTTGGATAAATATATTGTCTCTGTATCTGTGCTGGTTTCAGGGTTTGCTTTAATTTCAGTGTCGTCACTCATGGTAATGATTTTTTTTTAGAGTATGTGTTAGTTTAAGGGGCGGTATTAATTTGTCGCCTAAGGTACTGTCAGGATCATTTCACCAAGTGGTTGGTGGGAATCTGGAACTCAATGAATGTAAGGGTGTTAGAAATAGAAACCTACAAAACTTTACAGAAGTATTTCGGTGTGAACTTTGGTTACCAAGGGATGCAGCGCTCTGAACCAAAAGCTCGTAATGGGATCAGAATAATGAAGTGAATAACGGAGTCTGATCAGCCAAAGAATATTTTTTTCTGCGTTATTAATATCTAACAATCTTTGTATCTATTTTCCATAATTTCAGAATCTGTATTAGTTTCAGACATCTCACTAGAGTCAGTAATTCAATCTCACTTGCGTACTTCACCACATCACACTCCCAACATTCACAATATGCCTCTCCTCTCAGTCACTATGTCTCAGCCACTTCAATGTCTGTGTCCCACCCCCTTAGTCAATACATCACAATCCTCTCAGTCACTCTGTCTCAACCACTTCAATGTCTGTGTCCCACCC
>NW_025192975.1:2468-3815 GCF_004010195.1 Chiloscyllium plagiosum | reverse complement strand
ATGACCAGCTATCCTTAGTATCCACACACGTAATCCACAACATCCCTCAGCACTGTCCACAACTCTGCCTACCTTAGTGTCATCCGCAAATTTACTAACCCACCCTTCCACACCCACCTCCAGATCATTTATAAAGATGACGAAGAGCAGTGCCCCCCAAACAGATCCTTGTGGCACACCACTGGTAACCAAGCTCCAGGATGAACATTTCCCATCAACTACCACCCTCTGTCTTCTTTCAGCGAGTCAACGTCTGATCCAAACCGCTATATCACCCTCAACCCCATGCCTCCCTATTTTGTACAACAGCCTACCATGTGGAACCTGATCGACATCTTACTGAAGTCCATTTCCACCACATCAACCGATTTACCTTCATCCACCTGTTTTGTCACTTACTCAAAGAACTCATGACCTACCCTTCACAAAAGTGTGTAGACTATCCCTAATTAAATTATTCCTTTCCTGATGATTATAAATCTTATCTCGCATAACCTTTCCAATACCTTACCCACAACTGAAGTAAGGCTCACTGGTCTATAATTATCAGGGTTGTCCCGACTCCCCTTCTTAAACAAGGGAACAACATTTGCTATCCTCCAGTCTTCTGGCACTACTCCTGTCGACAATGACGACATAAAGATCAAAGCCAAAGGCTCTGCAATCTCCTCCCTGGCTTCCCAGAGAATCCGAGGATAAATCCCATCCAGCCCAGGGGGCTTATCTGTTTTCAGATCGACCAAAATTCATAAAACCTCCCCTTTGTCAACCTCAATCCCATCTAATCTAGTAGCCTGTATCTCCATATTCTCATTAACATTACACTTTCCATTGTGAATACTGATGAAAAATATTTATTAAGCGCTTCCCTTATGTCCTCAGATTCCACACACAATTTCCTAATACTGCCTTTGATTGGCCCTAATCTGGCTCTTTTTAGCCCTCTCTTCAGATCTTTTCTGGCTAACTTATAACTCTCAAGCCCCCTAACTGAGCCTTCATGCCTCATCCTCACACAAACCTTCTTCTTCCTCTTGACGAGAGCTTCAACTTCTTTCATAAACCGTGGCTGCCTCTCTCGAGAACTACCTCCCTGCCTGATAGACATTTACTTATCAAGGGCCCGCAGCAGCTGTTCCTTGAATAAGCTTCACATTTCAAGTGTGTCCATCCCCTGCAGTTTCCTTCCCCACCTCAAGCATCTGAAATCTTGCTTAAACATATTGCAATTGTCTTTCTCACAGCTGTAACTCTCGCCCTGCGGTATATACCTATCCCTGCCCAATGTTATTGTAAACATAACCAAATTGTGGTCACTATCATCAAAGTGCTCACCTACCTCCAAAT
>NW_025192975.1:0-1897 GCF_004010195.1 Chiloscyllium plagiosum | reverse complement strand
CATCCACAGAGGGAGCAAGAATCCCAAATCTGATTGACTAACTCCCTCGCACTACCTCATAGTCATAGTCACACCCTCCTGTCCCTGATCACTGACCGAATACGAGGCAGTTAATCGAAGATGTGTGACTGCCTCCTGAAACACAGCATTCAGGTAACTCTCCCTGTCCCTGATGTGTCAGAGTTTGGAGCTCAGACTCCAGCTCATCAACTGTGAGCCAGAATTCCTCAAACAACCAACACTTGCTCCAGATGTGGTCCCTTTGAAGCACAATGGGCTGTAGCAGTTTCTCCACCATCCAGGTATAACACATCCCCTGGCCCTGCAACTCCCTTTCATTTACTCAGCTCTTCATTTGGTTTTTAAAAGTTTCCTTCTTGTCTTTTACATTGCAACATGTCAATATTTCCCCAATTTACCTGAAATTTGAAATTTATAAAACAGTTAAATTAGTAGCAGTTAGCAACCAATGAACTTACAGTTTTTCTGTGAGGTCACCTTTTCCGTTTGTGCTGAGCCTCTGATCCTGGGAATTACTTAATCTGAGTGACAATAATAACTTACGAAGTGTGATCCAAAAACCATAATGGAGAGAGACAGTGTCTGCACTGTGTGGAAACAGGCCATTCAGCCCACACTGACCTCTTGAAATACATCCTTGGGCGGCAAGGTGGTACAGTACCAGTGACCTGGGTTCAATTCCCACCTCAGGCGACTGACTGTGTGGAGTTTGCACGTTCTCCCCGTGTCTGTGTGGGTTTCCTCTGGGTGCTCCGGTTTCCTCCCACAGTCTAAAAATGTGCAGGTGAGGTGAATTGGCCATGCGACATTGCCCGTAGTGCTGGGTGGGTGTGCTTCGGCAGGTCGGTGTGGACTTGTTGGGCCGAAGGGCCTGTTTCCACGCTGTAAGTAATCTAATCTAATCCTGAGACCTAACTTCCAACCATGCAATCCCACATTTTCCACATCTTATCCATCGAGCCTGCACATCCCTGGAAGCTATGGTCTATTTAGCATGGCCAATCCACCTCAACCTGCACATCTTTGGATTGTGGGAGGAAATCGGAGCACCCAGAGGAAACCCATGCAGACACGGGGAGAATGTGCAAACTCCACACAGACAGTCGCCTGAGTCCCTGGCGCTGTGAGGCAGCAGTGCAAACCACTGAGTCACCCTCTCCAGTGTGAAGAGGGACAGAGAGAGAGTGTGAGAGATAGGGACAGAGAGAGAGGGAGTGAGAGAAGGGACAGAGAGAGAGAGTATGAAAGAAAGGGGCAGAGACAGAGTGTGTGAGAAAGATAGGGACAGAGAGAAAGGGAGTGAGAGAAGGGACAGAGACAGAGTGTTTGAGAGATCAGGACAGAGAGAGAGAGAGAGAGAGAGAGAGACAGGTTGATGGAGGAAGAGTGCGAGAGATAGAGATGGAGAGAATCCATGAGAGTTTACAGAGTGTCAGGCCGTTCCTGTCCAAATGCCCCAGTGAAACATGAGGAGTGTTTGGATAAAAGAGTATTCAGTCAGTGCTATCTGTGACTGTGTACTCAGTTCCAAACCCGATCTTCCAGACTATACTATATAGCTAAGTCTGTGCGGGAGGGAAGATTGTGAGATGTGGATGATGGGAGACAGAGACTTACCTCGATGTTAAAACACTCTGCTTTGATCCCTGTGCCTTGGGAATATTGAAACGGAAAGGCAGAACAGGGAGAAGTTCATCAGCTCACACACAGCATCATGGGCAACATTTTCAAATATTTTCTGATGACCTTAACCACTGATACTGTGTCACAGTCTCGGGACAGAATATTTTAATTGAGAGATAATTCCGCTCTAGCACATCACTCCGTGTTGAGAACAGAGCTCCCCTTGGCACTAAGGTACCACCTGCTAATTACT
>NW_025192974.1:0-3815 GCF_004010195.1 Chiloscyllium plagiosum | reverse complement strand
CTCTCGTGATCTCGCTCTCGCTCTCGTGATCTCTCTCTTGCGCTCTCTCTCGTGATCTCTCGCGCGCTCTCTCTCTCTCTCGTGATCTCTCGCGCGCTCTCTCTCTTGATCTCTCGCGCGTGCTCTCTCTCTCACGAGAGCGAGGGAGCTCTCGTGATCTCTCTCTTGCGCTCTCTCTCTCTTGTGATCTCTCGCGCGCTCACTCGATCTCTCTCTCGAGATCACTCGTGCACGCGCGCCCTCTCGCTCGCTCTCGTGATCTCGCTCGCTCTCGTGATCTCGCGCGCTCTCGTGATCTCGCGCGCTCTCGTGATCTCGCGCGCTCTCGATCTCGCTCTCGCTCTCGTGATCTCGCTCTCGCTCTCGTGATCTCGCTCTCGCTCTCGTGATCTCTCTCTCGTGATCTCTCTCTCGATCTCGTGATCTCTCTCTCGTGATCTCTCTCTCGTGATCTCTCTCTCGTGATCTCTCTCTCGATCTCGTGATCTCTCTCTCGTGATCTCTCTCGATCTCGTGATCTCTCTCGATCTCGTGATCTCTCTCGATCTCGTGATCTCTCTCGATCTCTCGTGATCTCTCTCTCTCGTGATCTCTCGTGATCTCTCTCTCTCGTGATCTCCCTCGCTCGTGATCTCTCTCTCTCTCTCTCGTGATCTCTCGCTCTCGTGATCTCTCGCTCTCGTGATCTCTCGCTCTCGTGATCTCTCGCTCTCGTGACCTCTAGATCACTCTCGATCTCTCGCGCGCACGCGCGCTCTCTCTCTCTCTCGTGATCTCTCGCGCACGCGCGCTCTCTCTCGCTCGCTCTCGTGATCTCTCTCGCTCGCTCTCGTGATCGCTCGCTTGCTCTCGTGATCTCGCGCTCGCTCTCGTGATCGCTCGCTCGCTCTCGTGAACTCTCGCGCTCGCTCTCGTGAACTCTCGCGCTCGCTCTCGTGATCTCTCGCGCGCGCTCTCGTGATCTCTCGCGCGCGCTCTCGTGATCTCTCGCGCGCGCTCTCGGGATCTCGCGCGCGCTCTCGGGATCTCGCGCGCGCTCTCGGGATCTCTCACGCGCTCGCGCGATCTCTCGCTCGCTTCGTGATCTCTTGCGCGCGCTCTCGTGATCTCTCGCGCTCGCTCTCGTGATCTCTCGCGCGCGCTCTCGTGATCTCTCGCGCGCGCTCTCGTGATCTCTCGCGCGCGCTCTCGTGATCTCTCGCGCGCGCTCTCGTGATCTCTCGCGCGCGCTCTCGGGATCTCGCGCGCGCTCTCGGGATCTCGCGCGCGCTCTCGGGATCTCTCACGCGCTCGCGCGATCTCTCGCTCGCTCTCGTGATCTCGCGCGCTCTCGTGATCTCGCGCGCTCTCTCGTGATCTCGCGCGCTCTCTCGCGATCTCGCGCGATCTCTCTCGCGATCTCGCGCGCTCTCTCGCGATATGTCGCGCGCTCTCTCGCGATATGTCGCGCGATCTCTCGCGATATGTCGCGCGCTCTCTCGCGATATGTCGCGCGCTCTCTCGATCTCTCGCGGGCTCTCTCGCGATCTCTCGCGGGCTCTCTCGCGATCTCTCGCGGGCTCTCTCGTGATCTCTCTCGCGATCGCTCGCGCGCTCTCGCGATCGCTCGCGCACGCTCGCGATCTCGCGCGCGCTCTCTCGCGATATCTCGCGATATGTCGCGCGCTCTCTCGCGATATGTCACGCGCTCTCTCGCGATCTCTCTCGTGATCTCTCGCGATCTCTCGCCCGCTCCCTCGCGATCTCTCGCGGGCTCTCTCGCGATCTCTCGCGGGCTCTCGCGATCTCTCGCGGGCTCTCGCGATCTCTCTCGTGATCTCTCGCGCGCTCTCTCGTGATCTCTCGCGCGCTCTCTCGTGATCTCTCGCGGGCTCTCGCGATCTCTCTCGTGATCTCTCGCGCGCTCTCTCGTGATCTCTCGCGGGCTCTCGCGCGATCTCTCGCGGGCTCTCGCGCGATCTCTCGCGGGCTCTCTCGTGATCTCTCGCGGGCTCTCTCGCGGGCTCTCTCGTGATCTCTCGCGATCGCTCGCGCGCTCTCGCGATCTCTCTCGTGATCTCTCGCGATCTCTCTCGTGATCTCTCGCGCGCTCTCTCGTGATCTCTCGCGCGCTCTCTCGTGATCTCTCGCGCGCTCTCTCGTGATATGTCGCGCGCTCTCTCGTGATATGTCGCGCGCTCTCTCGTGATCTCTCGCGCGCTCTCTCGTGATCTCTCGAGCGCTCTCTCGTGATCTCTCGCGCGCGCTCTCGTGATCTCTCTCTCTCTCTCGCTCTTGTGATCTCTCTCGCTCTCGTGATCTCTCTCTCTCTCGCTCTTGTGATCTCTCTCGCTCTCGTGATCTCTCTCTCTCGCTCTTGTGATCTCTCTCGCTCTCGTGATCTCTCTCTCTCTCGCTCTTGTGATCTCTCTCGCTCTCGTGATCTCTCTCTCTCGCTCTCGTGATCTCTCTCGCTCTCGTGATCTCGCTCTCGTGATCCCTCTCTTGCGCTCTCTCTCTCGTGATCTCTCGCGCGCTCTCTCGATCTCTCGCGCGCGCTCTCTCGAACTCTCGCGCGCGCTCTCTCGATCTCTCGCGCGCTCTCTCTCGATCTCTCGCGCGCGCTCTCTCTCGATCTCTCGCGCGCGCTCGCTCTCGATCTCTCGCGCGCGCTCGCTCTCGATCTCTCGCGCGCGCTCTCTCTCGATCTCTCGCGCGCGCTCTCTCTCGATCTCTCGCGCGCGCGCGCTCTCTCTCGATCTCTCGCGCGCGCGCTCTCTCTCGATCTCTCGCGCGCGCGCTCTCTCTCGATCTCTCGCGCGCGCGCTCTCTCTCGATCTCGCGCGCGCGTTCTCTCTCGATCTCGCGCGCGCGCTCTCTCTCGATCTCTCGCGCGCGCTCTCTCTCGATCTCTCGCGCCCGCTCTCTCTCGATCTCTCGCGCGCGCGCTCTCTCGATCTCTCGCGCGCGCTCTCTCTCGATCTCTCGCGCGCGCTCTCTCGCGCGCGCTCTCTCTCGATCTATCGCGCGCGCTCTCTCTCGATCTCTCGCGCGCGCTCTCTCTCGATCTCTCGCGCGCGCTCTCTCGCGCGCGCTCTCTCTCGATCTATCGCGCGCGCTCTCTCTCGATCTCTCGCTCGCTCTCGTGATCTCGCTCTCGCTCTCGTGATCTCGCTCTCGCTCTCGTGATCTCGCTCTCGTGATCTCGCTCTCGCTCTCGTGATCTCGCTCTCGTGCTCTCGTGATCTCTCTCTCGTGCTCTCTCTCTCGTGCTCTCGTGATCTCTCTCTCGTGCTCTCGTGATCTCTCTCTCGTGCTCTCGTGATCTCTCTCTCGTGATCTCTCTCGATCTCGTTCTCTCTCTCGATCTCGTTCTCTCTCTCTCGATCTCGTTCTCTCTCTCTCGATCTCGTTCTCTCGATCGCGTGATCTCTCTCGATCGCGTGATCTCTCTCGATCTCGTTCTCTCTCTCGATCTCGTTCTCTCTCTCTCGATCTCGTTCTCTCGATCTCGATCTCGTTCTCTCTCTCTCGATCTCGTTCTCTCTCTCTCGATCTCGTTCTCTCTCTCGCGTGATCTCTCTCTCTCGCGTGATCTCTCTCGATCGCGTGATCTCTCTCGATCGCGTGATCTCTCTCGATCGCGTGATCTCTCTCGATCTCTCGTGATCTCGTGATCTCTCTAGATCTCTCGTGATCTCTCGATCTCTCGTGATCTCTCTCTCGATCTCTCTCGTGATCTCTCTCTCGATCTCTCTCGTGATCTCTCTCGTGATCTCTCTCGTGATCTCTCTCTCTCGTGATCTCTCTCTCGTGATCTCTCTCTCTCGTGATCT
>NW_025192973.1:0-3815 GCF_004010195.1 Chiloscyllium plagiosum | reverse complement strand
TCCAAAGGTTTTGAATTCTGCGTAGTTAGTTCAGCAGCTGCAAATTACAATAAGCCACAATAATTACATCATTCATAGTTCCTTTCCCCTTCATGCGTCGAGAAACTGGTGAGCACATGGTCAATGGGGCCTGCCTCAGAGTGAGACTTCCCACCTGACTGCAATAACCTTCACACACACTATGTTTGTTTATGTGGAAATACAGAGAAAGTGCAGCACAGAAACAAGCTGCTCCGTCCAGTTAGTCAAAGACAGTGTTTATTTCCTCCAGGGGTCTCCTACCATTCTGATCACTTCCTCCAACACTACCACCAAATCACTTCATTCCCTTCGGCTTGTCTACATTCCCCCCAATGGGGCTGTACAGTCTGCCTCTGGTACACCGTGTAATGGCAAGGTTCACATTCTCAACACTCTGGAGGAGGCCATTCTCATGAATTCCTTGATTGATTTGTTAGTGACGAGCTTATATTATATAAACTCACTTAAAATAACATCAACTTTACTCCAAATGTTCACCCATCATTTGCCTTCATGGTTAAACTCAGGCTGCCC
This sequence comes from Chiloscyllium plagiosum, assembly GCF_004010195.1. Classification (NCBI taxonomy): domain Eukaryota; kingdom Metazoa; phylum Chordata; class Chondrichthyes; order Orectolobiformes; family Hemiscylliidae; genus Chiloscyllium; species Chiloscyllium plagiosum. The sequence continues at coordinate 3,260 of NW_025192973.1, read as the reverse complement.
CCTTACTCAACATTTCTAATTCTGAGGTGACACTGTCAATGGCAGAACTGGATAAATGCCCCAGCTCCCACTGATGCCATCATTACACTTATTCCCCTGTCACATTCTGTACGGAGTCTGTTCCATTCGGTTTCTCTCTCTGTCCTGTTTTGATTATGCCATGGTCAGTACCAGTGTTTCTGATATCTCTCCTGTTTCTTCCCAAAATGAGAGCTCACTCCACAGTGAGTCCCTTCAACTGTCCCATTTCCCACACTTCCCCAATTCCTTCTGTTCCTTCCAAGAATCATGTTAGAGTTTGCCTTTCCCTTATCCTCTCAGACTTCCATATTGTTCACGTTATCACCTCACATTTCTGCCACTTCATTCATTCCCATCCCCATTCAGAATTGCAAGGCCCTGGTTAGTTCTTCAAACACTTGTCACTTGGTCACCATCAGTATTAATGAGGCCTCATTCTCCACCTTCTCACAGATAGTGCTCTTCCTCCATGTGGTGGGGGAGGGAGGCGGTGCAATCCTGAGCCATAAACTGAGCTCAGGGATCTTCAATTCTTTAAAAAAGGGACTGAGGGAGCTTCTGAAAAATGGCAGTGTATTAGAAATGAGGGGGAGAATAGGATTGGACTGGGTGAATATTAATGACTTTGGGGAGTGAGCAGGATAGTGGGATTCGATTGATTTGGATATTAAATGACACGGGGAGTCAGCACAGCAGGAGATAACTGAGTGAGATACGTTTGAGGAGGAAATGTGAGAATAGGATCAGATTGAGTGGGTCAGTAATGGGTCTCTGTGGGTGAGAATAAAAAGGGATTAGCCTGTGGGAGTCTATTAAAGCATTTGAGCGGTGAGCAGGAGAGTAGGTTTGGACTGAGTGGAAAATAAATTCATGGAGAGGGAGTAGGAAAGTGGGATGAGAGTGAGAATGAGCAGGAATGTGGGATCAGAGAGAAAGCTGGGCTGGGCATTTCCATGTGCCCTGGGCAAAAGCTGGGCTGGGCATTTCCATGTGCCCTGGGCACAGACAGGCAGGAAGGGGAGGGGCAGTAAAGTCAGGTGGGATGGTGAAGCATGCTGTGCCCATATGGGGAGTGGGCAGACAGTGAATGTGGAATGTGTAAAATAGCAAACACGTGGCAATGGTTCGGTCATTGCTCACTTTCAGAGATTCCTCAGGTACCATCTCTGTCTGTTTTCTCTCATTCACACCACGGGACATCCATTAACCCCTCAGTTCACAGCATTAACCTGTCATCACACACAATGTTAGGTTGACCCTACCTGCAACATCACTGACCATCAGTGTACTCAGCACCAATCCCATCAGCAGCATCATGTCTGCAGTGAAGTTCCTTTCCCCTCACCTGAAACACAACAAAAATGATTCAGCATCAGTGTCCAGGATTCACAGTTAAGATGGGGCTCTCCTGCTCCTCTTATTACCTCTCCCTCTCCGTTTCCGTCTCTCTCTCTCTCTCTCTCTCTCTCGCTCTCTCTCTCCCCGTTGTCTGAAGAGATGAGGTGTCAAGCCTTACTGTCAATATATATAGCAGACCGTGAAAAAGGAAGGAACCGTTGAAATCAGATCCAATTGATTCGAGAATCAATGATGTCCAAATTCCTGCTGACGAATCAGAGACTGACAGCTCAGCTCAGAAGGGATTGGAAACCATGAGAATGTTCCTGGAGTTACACATTAAATTGTACAACGTGGCACTGGAACAGCTCATTGAGAAAGGAAACTGTACTCATCGTTCCTGGTCTCTGTAATCAGGCTGGAAGTGAATGTATTTCTAAGCTCAGGAATTAATGAATGTTTTTAGTCAGAATATTTACAATGTCATCACATTTAGCTTGCACCAAACACCTGAGTCGAAGAGTGTGCTGCTGGAAAAGCACAGCTGGGCAGGCAGCATCCGAGGAGCAGGAAAGTTGATGCTTCGAGCATAAACTCTTCATCAGAAATGAGGGGGTGGCTCAAGGGTACTGAGAGTCCTATCCCTCATTCTCAATTCCTGGGTCTCCGCTGCATCTATTCCCAGGAGGACCAATTACACCATAGTACATCCCAGATGGCCTCCTTCTTCAAAGACCACGATTTCCCCTCCCATGTGGTCGACAATACCCTCCAGTGCATCTTGTTCACTTCCCACACCTCTGCCCTTGAACCCCATCCCTCCTATCTCAATAAGGACAGAAACCCCCCGGATCTCATCTTTCACCCCACCAACCTCCAGATACATCGCATCATCCTCCACCACTTCTGCCACCTACAAACAGACCCCTCCACCGGGAATATATTTCCCTCCCCATCCCTGTCTGCATTCCAGAAAGGCCATTCCCTCCGTGACTTCCTTGTTAGGTCCATGCCCTCCACCAACCCGCCCTCCACTCCCAGCACCTGCCCTTGCCACCACAAGAGGTGTAAATCCTGCACCCACACCCTCCCCACCTCCTTCCAAGACCCCAATAAACCCACTTAAAATAATATCAACTTTACTCCAAATGTTCACCCATCATTTGCCTTCATGGTTAAACTCAGGCTGTCCCCTTCCTCAACATTTCTAAATCTGAGGTGACACTGTCAATGGCAGAACTGGATAAATGCCTCAGCTCCCACTGATGCCATCATTACACTTATACCCATGTCACATTCTGTACAGAATCTGTTCCATTCGGTTTCTCTGTCTGTCCTGTTCTGATGATGCCTTGGTCAATACCAGTGTTTCTGATATCTCTCCTGTTTCTTCCCAAAATGAGAGCTCACTCCACAGTGAGTCCCTTCAACTGTCCCATTTCCCACACTTCCCCAATTCCTTCTGTTCCTTCCAAGAATCATGTTAGAGTTTGCCTTTCTCTTATCCTCTCAGACTTCCATATTGTTCACGTTATCACCTCACATTTCTGCCACTTCATTCATTCCCATCCCCATTCAGAATTGCAAGGCCCTGGTTAGTTCTTCAAACGCTTCTCACTTGGCCACCATCAGTATTAATGAGGCCTCATTCTCCACCTTCTCACAGATAGTGCTCTTCCTCCAGTGTGGTGGGGGAGGGGGGGCGGTGCAATCCTGAGCCATAAACTGAGCTCAGGGATCTTCAATTCTTTAAAAAAGGGAATGAGGGAGCTTCTTAAAAATGGCAGTGTATTGGAAATGAGGGGGAGACTAGGATTGGACTGGGTGAATATTAATGACTTTGGGGAGTGAGCAGGATGGTGTGGTTTGATTGATTTGGATATTAAATGACACGGGGAGTC
>NW_025192972.1:0-3815 GCF_004010195.1 Chiloscyllium plagiosum | reverse complement strand
CTAAATCTCAGCCTCTGTTGAGAGAAAAACAGACTTAACATTTGAAATCCACTGACCATGTATCAGATCTGAAAGGACATAAAATATCTTTGTATTTTTTATAAAGATATATTCATCTAGGGTTTTGGAAGGCACGAGCAACGGCAGAGTCTATTTGTCATCTCCATGGCTCTGGAATAAGCGACAAAGAGTTGCCCTGTTTTACCTCTTCAATCCAAAGTGATGCAGATCCACACAGAACTGTTTGCATGGGCATTCCAAGATTTGTAACAAATACTTGTGTAGGAACAGCAAACTAGTCCACAGTCAGGATGACATGCAACATGGAAGATACCTTTCAGAGACTGATTTTTCTATTCTTCCCAGTCCCAGTGCAGAATGTTATCTAATTACCATTAATCACACTTTTGCTCAGGGCCCTTGATTCCACCCTCAGTCAAGTCCTGCTTCGATTGAAAGGGAAGTCACTCTGATCTCACCTCAAATTACACGGGCAGATCAGTTGAAAGAATAAGGAGCAAAAGACAAGAACACTATTTGCTTGAACAATGTCCTCGCAATATTCAAAAGAAAATTGATGCATGGTCTTCCTTAATGCATTATTTCAACATGACATCACTTTTCAAACAATATTCAGGTTGGGTGTTTGTTCTTTAAATTTGCTTCCAATTCAACGTAAAAATGAGAACATGACTTGATCTTCTCTAGTGTGTTTATAATCCAGAATTCAATTCAATCTTTATCATCATTATTCTATCTCTTTGACACAGAATTAATGATAAGCTGTGTCCATCCTGCAGATGAAAAAGTTCTTTCAGCTCGGACTATTGCAGCGAATGTTGTAAAGAATAGACTACAGGCCCACTTAAAATGGAAATGCTGCAGGGCAAGGTGCCAAAAGCTAGTCCCAGGTTAATGATGTCCAAGCCACCATAATGGGCAGCACGGTGGCACAGTGGTTAGCACTGTTGCCTCACAGCGCCAGAGACCTGGGTTCAATTCCCGCCTCAGGCGACTGACTGCGTGGAGTTTGCACATTCTCCCCGTGTCTGCGTGGGTTTCCTCTGGGTGTTCTGGTTTCCTCCCACAGTCCAAAGATGTGCAGGTTAGGTGAATTGGCCGTGCTAAATTGTCCATAGTGTTAGGTAAGGGGTAAATGTAGGGGTATGGGTGGGTTGCGCTTCGGCGGGTCGGTGTGGACTTGTTGGGCCGAAGGGCCTGTTCCCACACTGTAATGTAATCTAATCTAATCTAACAAAATACATGCAGAGGGGCGGAGTATAAAAACAGAATACAGCTTCATGTCCAAAATACTATTTGTGGCTCTTCCACAAAAGACCACAACTGATTCACGCTGTAAAGTCACCAAAATAGGAAAAACAAGACACTGGAATTGCCAATTCTGCAACCACATCTGTAGAACAGAAAGAAAATCAAGGTTTGTTTCTGAAATTCATACATTTTGATGATAAGAATTTGGGATATGGAGGGGATGGGGGATGTTGGAAGATGATAAACAATGTTGGACGATGACACAATGATTCGCCGGGTGGGTCATCGTGAGCAGGAACGTGTTGGTTACAGAGTTGTTTATACGTGTTGGAACGTATAAACAGATTGTCAGATGGCCGTGTCAATGACTGATAAAAGGTGACACTGAAATATGTGAGATGCTGCACTTTGGAAGATGTAAAACGACAAGAGAGAATACTAACCATGAAGATAAGTTAGATTTGCTTTTGGAGCAGAGAAGAGTGAGGGGTGAACCTGGCAGAGGTGTATTATAGCATGAGAGGTATGGGACGAGTGAACAGACAACAGCTATTCCCCTTAGTCAAAGGGTCAAAAACAAGGGAAATATGTTTGAAGTGAAAGAGAAGGTTCTAAGAGAGGATTTGTGAAATCTGTTTTGAAACCAGAGCATGATATAAGTCAAAAATGCAATGCCTGAGAGAGGGAAGATGGAAGGAAACCTCACAAACTTTATAAAGCACATGTATCAGCACTGGATGATGCAGACTCGATGGGCCTTGTCTTTATTACATGATTACATGTGATGGTAGCCATGAAAGCTCCGAAATATTCTGAAGTAGAAACCAATTGGACTTGTTGGTTTGTTCCATCGAATTGTGCTCAGTAAGTGGGGAGATTACAAACAAACATCATCACATGGAATATCAGCAATTACTTAACCAAGGCTAGCCCAGCCATATCTGAAATCACCTATCCTCAGTGCAAGAATCGTCAAACACAACATCAACATTATTCCAGCTGATGACACCATTATTTTAAGATCACCAATAACATAGAAACAGACTTCGCTTCATTATTATATAGACTTCTCGTGTAAGGTTGTTATTTCTCTGAAGAGTCATAAATTCCTTCACATATATTCGCTTTGACAAAGAGTCTGTTATCCTGTGAGTTGTTCATCACAGCGTTGCGGCTTGTTTAACGCTCCATCCACCCCTAGTAATATTTACTCCCAGTTAAACCAGCACGTGAGATGCACTGCTGGTACTCTCTCTCTACAGCCACTTGGATGGACCAATGTCAAGTGGACAGCCACTTGGATGGACCAATGTCAAGTGGACTGGAACTTCTCAAGGGCAATTAATGCTGGTCTAGCTCCATTAAAATCCCAAATGAACTAAAAAGGTAATCCGAGTTTCTAATAATTACTAAACAACGAGTACATTTTATTGATCTGATGAGTTAGTGCTGTCTTTGAAGTTGTGTGATCGATTTCCGTGAAACAATTTCGTGCATATATTGGAAGAACAAAAAAAAGCTCAGCTCACAGATACTCGGTAAAAGAGCAGTTAAACGTAAAATACCAGGGGATAGTAGGGTATAGGTCTTCTGGCAACTGGGAAGAATGCAGTTTGGTGTTTTTTGGCTGACGTATTTGTATTGGGCTGGAGGATCGGTTTGTATGCTGTTTGACTCCATCACTTTAATTGTTGGAACCAGAGAATGTGGTCTCACTATTTTCATAGCTTGTGAGCATCAAATGGTGAGGAAGGCAATCTTTAAAGTCACACAGGATTTGAAGCAAGATCATTCTCCCTTCACTATCAAGTTGTTGAGAACCCGTTTCTCTCTTTGTAACATTCCTGTTGGTGTTCCTGCACTACAAGAACACCTGGGGTTTACTGCCATATTCTAAATAGAATTGAAACTCAGGCATCAGAATACTGGCCTTGCTAATGAAACGCACCTCACAAGAACAACTGAAAGGAATCTGCTGTATTAAAGTTATCCATTCGACCCAATCTGATTTCTAAAGCAGTTTCAAGCAAGACTTTCCCTTTGTCCTATGCTCCTGACCTCTCTACAACATCATGAATCTTTCCCGAGTGCTTTTCATGTGCTGTTTTAAAGTCACATTTGGGAAGCTGTGTCCAATAATCTGAAAGGAAAAGTCTTCATGTTGATGAGAACCGTGTCATATTTCTTTTCAGTATCTAAAGACAACAGAAATGTAGAACCTAGCATCAGGAGTAAGGAATCGAAACAGCTCCATCATGTGATAAGACCGTGGATGATCTGATTGTGATATCAATCACACATTCCTCCTTTGCCCTTACAATGTTAGTGCGTCATTCTTAGTCAAGATTCTGCCTGCCGCTGCCTTAGGAATATACAATGTCTTATCATCCACCGCTCTCTGGGGAGAGAATTGTACAAAGACACAACACTTTGAGAGGATGACACCAAATCACCATCTTCTTAACACCATCTTCTTTTTAGTTTTATAGTCCATCCACTCATGGTAATCTCTTACACAAGCTGAAATATTGTTTTAGAATTCA
>NW_025192971.1:2646-3814 GCF_004010195.1 Chiloscyllium plagiosum | reverse complement strand
GTAAGTTTGCAGATGACATGGAGATTGGTGGAGGAGCAGAAAGCATAGGGGACAGTCAAAGAATATAGGAGAATATAGATGGACTGGAGAGTTAGGTGGAGAAGTGGCAGATGGAGCTCAATCCAGACAAATGTGAGATGATGTATTTTGGGAAGTCTAATTCTCGCTAACCCTGCATGCCCTCAGCACTGCCTACTCACTCAGTCAGGGCACCTTCCCATCCGTACCAACAGCATCAGCTGTGCCACCCACTTTCATCTCCCTTAATACCGGCCTCACTCTCATTCCAGGAGGAGAACAGCCCAAACAGGACAGAAAGACTCAAGGCGGGAGGCAGGCAGCCTGCCATTCGATAGCTGACTTGACTGGGGCCTGCTGACAACTCTGACATGTTTCCTAGCTTTGTGTCTGTGCTCAATGGCAAGGTCAGACAGCAGTGTATGAGCCTGGCTGAGAGAGAAAATGAGCAGAAAATGTGAGCCAAAGCAATGGGAGGAGGGATGCTTGTACATCCAGGTGGGCTCCGAGTGAGTAAATGCTCTGAGAGTAAGTAGAGAGCTTGGAGATGCAGCTTGGTCCAGTCCATGAGCTGGGTGTGTGGCCCTGAATGTACAGGGTCCTTGCTGCAGTGTTATAATGAGAGTTGTCAGTGCACACCAAGGGGCAGCATTGAAGGGCAGAAGGGTCCTTTAAGTGGCATCGATATATGACATGGGGGTTTTTGAGGCTAGCACGTGTTGGGTGCCAACGTCCATGGAGGTGGTGAGCATGTGACCAATACCCATGGACTGTGTCCTGAGATTAGATTAGATTCCCTACAGTGTGGAAACAGGCCCTTCGGCCAACAAGACCACACCGACCCTCTGGAGAATAACCCACCCATTTCATTATACTTACTCCTAACTAATGCATCTAACACTATGGGCAATTTAGTATGGCCAATTCACGTGACCTGCACATCTTTGGACTGTGGGAGGAAACTGGAACACCCAGAGGTAACCCACACAGACACGGGGAGAATGTGCAAACTCCACACAAACAGTCGCCCAAGGCTGGAATTGAACCCGAGTTCCTGGCGCTGTGAGGCAGCAGTACTAACTACTGAGACACGGTGTTGGTGTCCGGTCTCCAACATGAAGGTCTTTCAGACCAAGCGGTGAGCTGCATC
>NW_025192971.1:0-2197 GCF_004010195.1 Chiloscyllium plagiosum | reverse complement strand
GACACGCACACACACACACACACAGACAGGAATACAGATGCACAAACAGACAGAGACACACATGCACACAGACGCAGACACACTTAGGTTAACACGTGCAGACAAATATTGGGGAAGAATGCATTCGTATCATTTACCAAAACACAAGATGTAACTTACATATTACAGTTTAGCTGCTGAGGATGCACATTTGGTAGAATGATTGACATTACTCTTGGGGGTCTATGAATGACTAGAAATGGGAAATGTTTGGGTTTCCAGGAGAATCACTGGGCAGTTTTAAGGAGATATACCTTTTTGGTGATGGAGATAGATTCGGCCGTCTTGCTCAGTGCCCGAGTTGATTGGTTGTCCTGGCTGGGTCCTGTTATTGATGTTAGAGGAATGGTCCCTGCAGTTCTGGTGGTTTCAGGACGGCCTTTCCCCAGGTTAGTTCTTGGAGTAATGGCCCAAGATTTCCATTGGCATGACAACCAACAAACGGGAAAAGTATATTTGGCTTCATCCTTACCAATCTACCGTCTGCAGAAGCATCTGCCCATGATATTACCGATAAGAGAGTGACTACTGCACAGAGCTTGTGGAGACAAAGTCCCGCCTTTACATTGAGAATACCCTCCATTGTGTTCTGTGGCACTATCACCGTGATAAATGGGATAGATCTGGCAACTCACGCCAGGGCATACCTGAGGCGCTATGGGCCATCAACAGCAGTGGCGTTATTTTCCCAAAAGTAGGGATTTCAAGACTGGGGATATAATTTTAAGGTGAAAGGAGAAAGATTTAAAAAGACACAAAGGGTGACTTTTTTCACTGGTTAGGGTGTGGAATGAACTTCCAGAGGAAGTGGTGGATGTGGGTACAGTTACAATATTTGAAAAACATTTGGATAAGTAGAGGTTGTTCTGTTATAATACACAATTCATCCATGCATATTCGCTGAAATGCAATTAACAAATTGGGGATGCTGTTTCTAAAGTGCAAAATGAGATGTCATTCTGGTGAGTCTATCCAACAGGATTGCTTGCATGTTACACAACAAGAGAGCCAGTGATAGACAGAGCTAAACAATCCCAGAACCAATCAATCTGATCTATGCTCTGTGGCCTGTCAGATCCTGTCATGAATAATGGTGGACAATTAAACAACTCTTTCGAGGAGGAGGTCTCCACAAATATCCCCATCCTCAACGATGAAGTGCTCAGTACATCAGTGCAAAAGATAAGGCAGAGGCATTCACAGCAAGAAGTGCCAAATGGATGATTTGTTTTGATCTGATTGATTGTAGTCACATGTACCTAAGTACAGTGGAAAGTTTTGTTTTGCAAGCAGCCCAGGCAGATCACAGCAACCAAGGACAGACAGATCACAGGGTGCTCAGACAGAGTGAGGCATACAAGGCTATGGCTGCACAGGAAGCACACATAACAAGATCAACATTAGCAAGATCAACATTATTTGAAGTTAGAGAGGTCCGTTCAGCAGTCTAACAGCAGCAGGGAACAAGGTGTTCTTGAACCTGTGAGTGTGTGTTCGAGCTTCTGTACCTTCTGCTTGACAGAAGAGATTGCAAGAGAGCATTATCAAGGAGGAGGGGCAGGGGGTGTTCTTTGATGATGTTAGCTGCCTTTCCGCAGGAACAAGAAATGTAAATGGAGTCTCCCGATGGGAGGGTGGCTTCCGGGATGGTCCAGGCTGTGTACACAACCTTGTGTAATCTCCTATGGTCCTGGGCAGAGCAGTGCCATGTCAAGCCATAATGCATTTAGATAGAATGTTTTTTATCACACATCTGCAGACACTGGCGACAGTCCTTATGGACATGCTGAATTTCCTAAGCCACAGACTTTACAGCGACAAAACAAACTAAATATGTTTAATATTACATTCCATTGCACTGCAATCCTGTCTCTTATGATTCTGCTCCACAACCACCTGATGAAGAAGCAGCATTTCGAAAGCGAGTGATTCCGAATAAACCTGTTGGACTGTAACCTGGCGTTGTGTGATTTTTAACATTGTCCACCCCAGTCCAACACCGGCATCTCCACATCATAAGGAACAAGAGTCATTCTTGTGCCCTCTTGACCATTGCATCTACATGGAAGGTTCAAGACAGACTGTTGGTTATTGTCACCCCTCCTGCAGAATGTGGCAGGTGAGTGACATGACACATGTCTCCGCTGGCTACATCTGT
>NW_025192970.1:0-3814 GCF_004010195.1 Chiloscyllium plagiosum | reverse complement strand
CCTGACGCCCTCACATTCACTCCATCACTATCACCCTAACTCCCTCACACTCATGGTATTACTGTCACTCAGACCTCTCACGTTCTCACCATCACCTGGATGCCCTCGCAATCACTCAGTCACCGTCACACTGACACACACACAAACTCACTCCATCACTGCTACACTGACCTCCTCACACTCACTTCGTTACCATCACACTGAACGCCTCACACTCACTCGATCACTGACATCCTGAAACCCTCACGCTCACACCTTAATCTTTGCCCTGACCCCCTCACGCTCCCTCGTTCAATGGCACCCAAGTTCATCATGGTCACTCTGTCACCCATACCCCTTCACACTAACTTCATCACCATCACTCTAACACCCTCACACTCACTTCATCACCCTGAACCCGTTTAACTCACTCCATCACCATCAGCCTTCCCCAATTCTCACTCCATCTCTGTCGCCATGACCCCCTCACATTCACTCCACCTCCATCAGCCCGACCCCTCACACGCCATCAGTGTGACCTTGGTCCCCTCGCACTCACTCCATTACAGTCACACTGACCCCACACATTCACGCTGTCTGCATCATCCTGTCCCACTCACACTCATTCCATGACAGTCACCCTGACCCCATCACACTCCATCCGTCACTGTCTCCTTGACCTACCACACTCATTCCATAACCGTCACCTTGACACCATCATGCTCATTCCGTCACCATCACTCCGACCCCCTCAGACTCACTCTGTCACTGTCATCCACACTCGCTAACTCTAAATCTGTCACTGACAAGACCACCACCGCGCACTCTCAACCCCTTGCAACCACTGCATCGCTGTCACTCTGACCCCATCACACTCACTCTGTCATCGATAACCCCTCACACTCACTCCATCACTATCACCCTGACCCCTTCACACCCTCTCTGTCACTGTCTCCATGACCCACCACACTCACTCCTTCACCGTCACACTGATACTCATTCTGTCAACATCACACTGACACTCTCACGCGCTCTCCATTATTGTCTCCCTGACGCCCCCATGCTCACTCAATCCCCTGAAACCCTCACAATCACTCCAAAACCGTCACCCTGACCCATAAACTCTCACTCCATCACTGTCCCCCTGCCCGCTAACTCTCAATCCGTCACTGTCAAGACCAGCACTGCACACTCGCAATCATCATGACCTCCTCACTTTCATTCTGCCATTATCACAATGACACACAGTCACTCTATTCCCATCACACTGACTGCTTCACAATCGATCACTGTGACCCTGAACCCATTGCACCCATCTGTCACAGTCACGCTCACCCCGACACATTCACACAGACTCTATCACCCTAATCAACTCACACTGACACTGTGATTGTCACCTGAGCCCTTCATATTGTCTCCCTGACCTTTCATACTCATTCTATTACTGACCCCGTGAACCCCCACACTCCGTTATCGACAGCCTGACCACCTTACACTCAAAAGTTCACACTGAACCTCTCATATTCAGTCCGTCACGGACACCGTGCCCCCTCACACTCACTCTGGCACCATCACCCTGACCTTCTCACATTCACTCCATTATCGACATCCTGACCCCCTCACGCTCACTCCCTCATTGTCTCTCTTTCGTCTGCATGCTCATTCAATCACCCGGAATCCCTCACATTCTCTCTAAGACACTCACCCTGATAGACAAGCACTCACTCCTTCACCTTCACCATGACGCACTTGCACTCACTTCAAGTCCATCACCCTGATCCGCTCACAATCCAACCCTGTGATCTTGAAACTCTCATACACACTCTGTAACAGTCACCCGGATCCCTACACATTAACCCTGTCTCTATCACCGTGATTCTCTCACACTCACTTCATCACTGTCACACTGGCCCCCTTACAATCATTCCATCACCGTTACTCTGACCCCCCTTACACTTAAACCATCACAGTAAACGTGATCCCCATACACTTTCTCTTACACCGTCACGTGATCCCCATGCATTCACTCTATCAACGTCAACCTCACTCCAACATACTCACTTCATTACTTCGAAATCACTCCATCACCACGACCCTGACCCCGACACACTCACTCCATTACCGCCATCCTGACGCCTTCACGCTCACACCATCACCTTTGTCAAGAACCCCTCACACACACTCCATCACTGTGAATCCCTCACACTCACACCCGACCCTATCACACTCACTCCGTCACTATCACCCTGATCCCCTCACACTCACTCCGTCACTGTCTCCGTGACATACCACACTCACTCTGTCACCGTCACCTTGACACGATCATACTAATTCCATCATCATCACTCCGATGCCCTCAGACTCACTCCGTCACTGTCATCCACACCCGCTAACTCTCAATCTGTCACGATCAAGTCACTGCCGTGTAGTCAGTGACCCCCTTACAATCATTCTGTCACCGTCACCATGACCCCATCACACTCACTCTGTCAACTTCCCTCTGACCTCCTTACACTCACTCTATCACCGTCACCCTGACCCCCTCAATTCACTTGTCATGGTCACCCTGAATCCCTCACATTCATTTGGTACCGTCACCTTAACTCCCTCAAACTCACTCCACCACCGTCAACTTTACCGACTCATACTCACTCTGCCACCATCACCCTGACTCCCTCACTCTCAATCTACTATCACCCCTGGCCCCTTAACACTCACTTTGTTACCGTCATCCTGACACCCTCACACTCTGACACCATCAGTCTAAACCCATTATTCTCACTCCGTCACACTGAACCCCTCACAGTCTGTGTCGCTGTCACCCTGACCCGCTCACACTCACTCCATCACTTTCACCATGATCCCCTTACACTCACTCCGTCTCCGTCATCCTGACCCCCTCACATACCATGAATGTGACTCTGAATCCCTCACACTCACTGTGTCACAGTCACTCTGACCTCACACATCCACACTGTCTCCATCATCCTGACCACTCACACTCCATGACTTTCACCCTCACCACCTCACACTTCCCGTCACCTTCATCCTGACTGTCTCATGCACACTTCAGCACAATCACTCTGACGCCTTCACGCTCACTCCATCACCTTTGCCAAGAACCCCTCACACACACTCCATTACTGTGAAACCCTCACACTCACTCAATCACTATCACCCTGATCCCATCACAATCACTCCGTCACTGTCTCCGTGACCTATCACATTCACTCTGTAACCGTCACCTTGACACGATCATACTAATTCTGTCACCATCACTCCGACCCCCTCAGATTCACTCCATCACTATCATCTTCACCCGCTAACTCTCAATCTGCCACGGTCAGGTCCACTGCCGTGCACTCAGTGACCCACTTACAATCATTCTGTCACTGTCACCATAACCCCATCACACTCACTCTGTCAACTTCCCTCTGACCTCCTTACACTCACTCCGTCACCGCCACCCAGAGTCCTTCACACTCACTCCATCATCGTCACCCTAACCCCATCAAATCACTTGTCATGATCACCCTGAATCCCTCACACTCATTTGTTACCATCACCTTAACTCCCTCAAACTCACTCCACCACCGTCAACCATACGGACTCATACTCACTCTGCCACCATCATCCTGACTCCCTCACTCTCAATCCACCATCATCCCCGGCCCCTTAACACCCACTTTGTTACCGTCATCCTGACCTCCTCACACTCATTCTAACACCATCAGTCTAACCCCATTATTCTCACTCCGTCACACTGAACCCCTCACAGTCTGTGTCGCTGTTACCCTGACCCGCTCACACTCACTCCATCACTGCCACTATGACC
>NW_025192969.1:0-3814 GCF_004010195.1 Chiloscyllium plagiosum | reverse complement strand
TGGAATGAATGTTTCTCAGTGCAGTGTGAGAATGTGGTGTCAGGGTGTTACCCAGTGTGGAGTGAGAATGGAATGAATGTTTCTCAGTGCAGAGTGAGAATGTGGGGTGAAGTTGTATCCCTGTGCGGTGTGAGAATGTGGAGTTAAGGTGTTTCCCAGTGCGGAGTGAGAATGGAGTGAGTGTTTCTCAGTGCAGAGTGAAAATGTGGAGTCAGGGTGTTATCCAGTGCGGAGTGAGAATGGAGTGAGTGTTTCTAAGTGCAGAGTGAGAATGTGGAGTGAGGGTGTTTCTCAGTGTAGAGTGAGAATGTGGAGTGAGGGTGTTTCTCAGTGTGGAGTGAGAAGGTGGAATGAGTGTTTCTCAGTGCAGAGTGAGAATGTGGAGTGTGTGTTTCTCAGTATGGATTGAGAATGTGGAATGAGGTTGTTTCTCAGTGCAGAGTGAGAATGTGGAAAGAGGGTGTTTTTCAGTGCAGCATAAGAATTTGGAGTCAGGGTGTTTCTCAGTGTGGAATGAGAATGTGAAGTGAGTATTTCTCAGTGTGGAGTTAGAATGTGGAGTGAGGGTGTTTCTCAATGCGGAGTGAGAATGTGGAGTGAGGGTGTTTCTTAGTGTGGAGTGAGATGGTGGAGTGAGTGTTTCTCAGTGCGGAGTGAGAATTTGGATTTATGGGTGTTTCTCAGCATGGAGTGAGAATGTGGAGTGAGGGTGATTCTCAGTGCAGAGTGAGAATGTGGAGTGAGGGTGTTTTGCAGTGTGGAGTGAGAATGTGGAGGGGGTGTTTCTCAGTGCTGAGTGAGAATGTGGAGTGTGGGTGTTCCTCAGTGCAGAGTGAGAATATGATGTGAGAGTGTTTCTCAGTGCAGAGTGAGAATGTGGAGTGAGGGTGTCTCTCGTTGCGGTGTGAGAATGTGGAGAGAGTGTTTCTCAGTATGGATTGAGAATGTGGAGTGTTGGTGTTTCTCAGTGCGGAGTGAGAATGTGGAGTGAGGGTGTTTCTCTGCGGAGTGAGAATGTGGAGTGAGGGTGTTTCTCTGCGAAGTGAGAATGTGGAGTGTGGGTGTTTCTCAATGCGGAGTGAGAATGTGTTTCTTAGTGTGGAGTGAGAATTTGGATTGTGGGTGTTCCTCAGCATGGAGTGAGAATGTGGAGTGAGGGTGTTTCTCAGTGCGGAGTGAGAATGTGGAGAAAGTGTTTCTCAGTATGGATTGAGAATGTGGAGTGAAGGCGTTTCTCAGTGTGGAGTGAGAATGTGGAGTGAGGGTGTTTCGCAGTGTGGAGTTCGAATGTGGAGAAAGTGTTTCTCAGTATGGATTGAGAATGTGGAGTGAGGGTGTTTCTCAGTGCAGAGTGAGAATGTGGAGCGAGGGTGTTCTCAGTGCAGAGTGAGAATGTACAGTGAGTGTTTCTCAGTGCGGAGTGAGAATGTGGAGAGAGTGTTTCTCAGTGCAGAGTGACAATGTGGAGTGAGGGTGTTTCTCAGTGTGGAGTGAGAATGTGGAGAAAGTGCTTCTCAGTATGGATTGAGAATGTAGAGTGAGGGTGTTTCACAGTGTTGAGTGAGAATGTGGAGTGAGGGTGTTTCTCTGCGAAGTGAGAACGTGGAGTGAGGGTGTTTCTCAGTGTGGAGTGCGAATGGAGTGGGTGTTTCTCAGTGCAGTGTGAGAATGTGGTGTCAGGGTGTTACCCAGTGCGTAGTGAGAATGGAGTGAGTGTTTCACAGTGTAGAGTGAGAATGTGGGTGAGGTTGTATCCCTGTGCGGAGAGAGAATATGAAGTGAGGGTGTTTCTCAGTGCAGAGTGAGAATGTGGAGTGGGGGTGTTTCCCAGAGCGGAGTGAGAATGTGGAGTGAGGGTGTTTCTCAGTGTGGAGTGAGAAGGTGAAGTGACTGTTTCTCAGTGCAGAGTGAGAATGTGGAGTCAGGGTGTTTCTCAGTGCAGAGTGAGAATGTGGGGTGAGGTTGTTTCTCAGTGTGGAGTGAGAATGTGGAGTGAGGGTGTTTCTCAGTGTGGAGTGAGAAGGTGGAATGAGTGTTTCTCAGTGCAGAATGAGAATGTGGAGTGTGTGTTTCTCAGTGAGGAGTGAGAATGTGGAATGAGGTTGTTTCTCAGTGCAGAGTGAGAATGTGGAACGAGGGTGTTTTTCAGTGCAGCGTAAGAATTTGGAGTCAGGGTGTTTCTCAGTGTGGAGTGAGAATGTGAAGTGAGGGTGTTTCTCAGTGTGGAGTGTGAATCTGGTTTGAGGGTGTTTCCCAGCACGGAGTGAGAATATGGAGTAAGGGTGTTTTTCAGTGTGGAGTGAGAATGTGGAGTGAGGATGTTCTCAGTGTGGAGTGAGAATGTGGACTGACGGTGTTTCAGTGTGGAGTGAGAATCTGGACTGAGGGTGTTTCCCAGTGTGGAGTGAGAATGTGGAGTGAGGGTGTTTTTCAGTGCAGTGTGAGAATGTGGAGTGAGGGGATTTCTCAGTGCAGTGTGAGAATGTGGAGTGAGGGTGTTTCTCAGTGTGGTGTGAGAATGTGGAGTGAGGGTGTTCACATTGCAGAGTGAGAATGTGCAGTGTTTCTCAGTGCAGTGTGAGAATGTGGAGTGAGGGTGTTTCTCAGTGCAGTGTGAGAATGTGGAGTGAGGGTGTTTCTCAGTGTGGTGTGAGAATGTGGAGTGAGGGTGTTCTCATTGCAGAGTGAGAATGTGCAGTGTTTCTCAGTGCAGTGAGAATGTGGAGTGAGGGTGTTTCTCAGTTCGGAGTGAGAATGTGGAGTGAGGATGTTCTCATTGCAGAGTGAGAATGTGGAGTGAGCGTGTTTCTCAGTGCAGAGTGAGAATGTGGAGTGAGCGTGTTTCTCAGTGCAGAGTGAGAATGTGGAGTGAGCGTGTTTCTCAGTGCAGAGTGAGAATGTGGAGTGAGCATGTTTCTCAGTGCGGAATGAGAATGTGGAGTGAGGGTGTTTCTCAGTGCAGTGTGAGAATGTGGAGTGAGGGTGTTTCTCAGTGTGGAATGAGAATGTGGAGTGAGGTGTTTCTCAGTGCAGAGTGAGAATGTGGAGTGAGGGTGTTTCTCAGTGCAGAGTGAGAATGTGGAGTGAGCGTGTTTCTCATTGCAGAGTGAGAATGTGGAGTGAGGGTGTTTCTCATTGCAAAGTGAGGATGTGGTGCGAGCGTGTTTCTCAGTGCAGAGTGAGAATGTGGTGCAAGCGTGTTTCTCAGTGCAGTGTGAGAATGTGGAGTGAGGGTGTTTCTCATTGCAGAGTGAGAATGTGGTGCGAGCGTGTTTCTCAGTGCAGTGAGAATGTGGAGTGAGGGTGTTTCACAGTGCAGAGTGAGAATATGGGTGGTAATGTTTGGAGATGTGTGTCTCTGAGATCTGTGTTCCAGACCTGGTGATCTACCTGTCGTGTGCGGTGTGCCAGCTGAAGGAACGCCTGGAGAAACGGGCTGAGGAGGGTCGGCCCGATAACAACCCGAAGGCCATTCACCGGCGCCTGGTCACCTTTAAACAAAACATCGTGCCCCTGGTCCAATATTACCAGGAGAGGAAGCTCATCGTGACGGTGAGTGGGACTGAACACCTGGGAATCCTCAGGCCCTTCATCCCATTTACACTATACCCTTCGGGAGTGTCACTATCTCATCCACCCCTACCCCAAGCCCTCGATCTCTGCCCTTCTTCCGGTCTCTCTCTCTGTCCTTTCAGAATTGCCTCAGCCTTGTATCCGCTCCCATTCCCACACAGCACACCCCGTTCCAACATTCCTCAGGCATTCCCTCCTATCCCACTCTCCTTTACTTTCTGCAGTAACTTCACTCACTCAC
>NW_025192968.1:0-3814 GCF_004010195.1 Chiloscyllium plagiosum | reverse complement strand
ATTTTAGGAACGGAAATTAAAGTGGACCCTGTTGTTGTTGTTTTTTGTTGTTGTTTTGTTTTTTTTTGTTAAATTTTGGCTATTGTATATTTGAGCTAATTGTATATCAATGTTTATATCTGAGAGTTTTGTTTATTTTCGTAAACTTGTAAAAATGTTAAATTTCTAATAAAAAAATCTATTAAAAAAAAGTAATAATTTACAACATCTCATGGGAGAAAACAACTGGCTTTCTTGAGCTTCAGTATTTAAACATGAGAGAGAAATAGAGAGAGAGAGAGACACACACACACAGTGACACCATCTTCTCTCCAGAAATTCAGGATTTCTCACTGCATCGCTGATGCAAGCTGTACAGCTACTTACTCTGTCATTGATTGTTATAAAGCCCATATGGTTCATTTATATCCTTTAGGGAAGGAAATCTACCAACCTGGCCTATATATAACTTCAAATCTGGCTGACTCCAACTGCCCTCTGATCTTGATAAACAAGCCAAACAATTCAGGGCCAATTAAAGGTGGCCAATGAATATGGGGCTTGCCCATGACAGCCACATTCCATGAAAAAAAAGAAAAAAAAAATTCAGCCTCAGCTGAAATCCAAAAGATGTTGAAGTGATTGGACCCTTTGATGCCTCAGTTATTTGCATCCTGTCCAGTTGTATGCTTCATGGATGTAACATGTTCCTCTCTGTCAAATTGATGCCTGTGCCCCCACCCACATAGCTATTCAACATCATTAGATTAATTATTTATCACCAATTTGAGGAAGATCGGCCCTGTCCTTTTTTAATTATTTAATTGCAGGAATAGTTTAGATTAGATTACATTACATTACAGTGTGGAAACAGGCCCTTCGGCCCAACAAGTCCACACCGACCCACCAAAGCATAACCCACCCATACATTTACCCCTTACCTAACACTACGGGCAATTTAGCATGGCCAATTCACCTGACCTGCACATCTTTGGACTGTGGGAGGAAACCGGAGCACCCGGAGGAAACCCACGCAGACACGGGGAGAACATGCAAACTCCACACAGTCAGTCGCCTGAGGCGGGAATTGAACCCGGGTCTCTGGCGCTGTGAGGCAGCAGTGCTAACCACTGTGCCACCGTGCCGCCCATTATCAGATGCTACTCAGATTCCTCCACAATCCCATTGTCATGACTGTCTACAAAAATTAAAATATGATAAGATTTAAGCAATTTTTGAATTTTTAAATCCTTGATGCACTCCACTCCATTTTCATTTTGCCTTTCAGTCATTCCACTTTTTTTTTCTGGATTATCTTTTCTGTGCATTTAAAATCTCCTACTACTTATCTTTATATTGACTGCCAGATTTCTGATCTCTATTATTTCTTTTTTGGTGTTCTTGTTCACTTTTGTAATCTTTTCCATTTGTTTATGTCCATCCTTTGATTCAGTCTTATTTACACACAATGGGAATGTATTTAACCTGTGCATGATCCTTGTCATGATTAAATATTTTCTATGCCTGATGTACTTGTTTGATCTGCTATTTTTCTCATTTCTAACTATCCCCTTTTGAACTCACTGAAATTGTCTAATTTGAAATCCAGAGTTTTTGACTCTTTTTCTTTATTTTCACTCCAAATATGATAAAGTATGGCAATTATTTTAAAGAACATGCCCATCTTCAGGTTATTTACGCCTCATACTTCATATAAATCACTTGTATTTCTTGCTAATCAAGTATTATAATCAATATCTTCCAAGAAATTTCTCCACAAGTTAAGTATGAATTTTTCTTTCGTCACAATCTGTCTTAAATTCATTCAAATCCTTAAAAATCTCTTATGACTCCAAACCTTTCTATCTTCTCTTTGTCAATATGATAATCAACTATTTACTGTTTCCTAACTCAAACCAGCATAATCAATTTGAGCACAGCCATAACATTGTTCTTTCTAAAGCAGTAAATTCACTGTTTTAAAATATATTCTAAAATGATCTGCAATGCAGTAATGTGTTGCTCAGAGTGATCTGTAAGAACAGACTGTTCTCTTCCTAAAGATGCATAAAGATGAAAGAAAAAAATGCATTGTAATGTTTTAAAAATCCTATCACTGTTCCATAAAATAAGCATCATTCATTTGCCAACAGTCTATCAGGATGTACAATCAATTAAGTGCAATCGATAACTGTATAAAATTCTGCTCGAACATATTTTTCAGCAAAGCTTTGGCTTTCATGCAACAATGAATAGAGTCAATATAAGAATAATAGTTGTGGGATCGAGAGTAATAAACATATGCTGTTAGTTTACCATTTATTGGTTCATCTAGTGCCTAAGGTTTTTAACTGAGGTCTTGTGTTAAAATAGAGTTTCGTTTTATCTACTCTGGGAGCTAAACATAAAATGTTGTATAGTTGGAAGTATGCTCATTTTTACTTTGTCCACAATGTAGTGATAGCATGGCAAAAATATCAGTTAACATTTAAAGCTGCATTTCCTGAGGTGGCCTGAGCCTGACTTCAGCCTGATTCAAGGAATGAGGTCGACGGGACCTCATCCTTGGTGTTCTTCAGCAGTTCACCCAGACCTACCAGCACTGGTCATGCCCACATAAGCGGGATGCCTCAGTGAACTGATTAATGCCAGGCTGTCAGCCTCATCAGTAACATCTCACAGTAAGTCTCAGGAGGAAGGATCGGGGCAAGCTAAAACAAAAAACAGCAGGGAATACAGCAAATTCTATGAAGTCAGAGCAGTGATCTTGTTGCTGTCAGTTTCAAAGAAACGTTTTGCTTGATGAAAGAAATGATAACTTTAATGGCTCCTTTAGCCACCAATGAATTGCATTCTGAAGCCCACCATTTGCGACTCTTCAACAATCTTTAAATTCAACCAGAGATCTCTCATAGAGTCATAGTCATAGAGATGTACAGCACAGAAACAGACTCTTTGGTCCAACCCATCCATGCCGACCAGATATCCCAACCTAATCTAGTCCCACCTGCCAGCACCCGGCCCATACCCCTCCAAACCCTTCCTATTCATGTACCCTTCCAGATGCCTTTTAAATGTTGCAATTGTACCAGCTTCCATCACTTCCTCTGACAGCCCATTCCATACACATACCACCCTCTGCATGAAAAAGTTGCCCCCTAGGTCTCTTTCATATCTTTCCCCTCTCACCCTAAACCTACATCCTCTAGTTCTGACCTCCCCCACCCCAGGGAAAAGACTTTGTCTATTTATCCTATCCATGCCCCTCATGACTTTATAAACATCCATGAGGTCACCCCTCAGCCTCCGACACTCCAGAGAAAACAGCCCCAGCCTATTCAACCTCTCCTCATAGCTCAAATCCTCCAACCCTGTAAATCTTTTCTGAACCCTTTCAAGTTTCACAACATCTTTCCAATAAGAAGGAGACCAGACTTGCATGCAATATTCCAACAGTGTCCAACAAGACCTCCAAACTCCTGTACTCAATACTCTGACAAATAAAGGAAAGCATACTAAATGCCTTCTTCACTATCCTATCGACCTGCGACTCCACTTTCAAGGAGCTATGAACCTGCACTCCAAGCTCTCTTTGTTCAGCAACACTCCCTCGGACCTTACCATTAAGTGTATAAGTCCTGCTAAGATTTTCTTTCCCAAAATGCAGCATCTTGCATTTACCTAAATAAAACGCCATCTGCCACTCCTCAGTCCATTGGCCTCTCTGATCAGGGTCCCATTGTAATCTGAGGTAACCTTCATCGGTGTCCACTACACCTCTAATTTTGGTGTCATCTGCAAACTTTTTTTTTTTATAGATATTTTTATTAGAAAT
>NW_025192967.1:1554-3813 GCF_004010195.1 Chiloscyllium plagiosum | reverse complement strand
GAGATGGGGGAGATGAGGTGGGAGGCAATCCATAGCATGTCCCTGGGTAGTGAGTGAGTGAGAGAGAGAGAGCGAGTGAGTGTTGAGTTGATCCATCGTTCCCTCTCCCTCAAACATGAGCCCGATATCTCGGTAGGATACCGCACCTCTCCCTAACACCCTTTCTCTCTCCCTCGGTGGGTGGGGCACAGCTGACCTTTGACCCCGGGCAGCAGGAAGAGGAGGAAGAGGAAGACAAGATGGAGGCCCGAATCTGGAGGGACATCCTGCCCAGAGTTGATAGGATCGCCGTCACTGTCCAGAGGCTGCAGGCTGTACTGAAGGCCCGGGCGTCGGCATGGCAACCGAGGAGGAAGAGGAGGAGGAGGAGGCTGGAGGCTAGGCCGGAGGAGACCGGGCCTGTCCGAGTCGTCGTGAGGGCCCCTTGCTCATCCTGCTCTCAGCTGCTCTTCCGCTGTCTGCCTCTCGGTGGCCCCTCTCCCCCACAACCCCCTGCCCGCCCCCTGGGCAAACGCCTCACCTCCCTCCCGTCCTCAACTCAGCCCCCTCCCCTCCCTTTCCCTCGCCCGAGAAGCCTTGTGGCCTACTCGGGACCTGAAGCCTGCCGCTAGGCCTCAAAAACCACTTGACCGTTCCAGGCCTGGTTCCTGCTCATTTCAATCCCCTGAAACTCCCTATCCCTGTCTCAGAACGCCTTCTGGCTGACTCTGTACCCGAAGCCTGTTCCTAGGCCTCAACAGGCTGATTTCGGGCCCAGTTTTGTATACCGCCATCCCTTCCCTCTCACACCTCAATTTCACTCCATCCTCACCCCTCCCTGATTTAGATTCCAGCCCCTTTCCACTTCTGCTTTCTTATAAAGCTTTGAGGCCTACTCTGTACCCTGAAGCCTGCTCCTCGGAGACCCTTAATTGCTTTTGGCCGCCATTTTGGATCCAGTCGTCCGTTGACCTTTCCCGCCGACTCGATTTCTGTCTCCCCCAAACCCTCGTTCCTCTCTTCCATTTTAGTCTCCCCTCAAGAAGTGCTTTGGGCTTAGACAGCGCACGAGGCCTATGACAGTTTTCAACCTTGGCTCTTTAGCCAGCCGTCCCTCTCTCTCTCTCTCTCTCTCTCTCTCGTGTGTGTGCCCTCCCACCAACCTCCCCACAAAAACCTACACCCTCTACACTCTCACCCTCCTCGACTTAGCTTCCCCACCCCTCCCCGCAAAGGCTTGCGGCCTACTCTGACTCCCCGAAGCCTGCTCCGCAGACCTGAGTGACCGACTTCAGGGCACGGTTCCTTGGGCCGTCCCTTCGCCGCCCCCCAGCTTCAATTTCTCTACCTCCCCCCAATCCCCTCCAATTCCCCAGCCGTGCGCTTTGCCGTCGGTAGGCCTCAACCCCATTTCCCAGGCCGAGAGGGAAGCGATATATTCGGACTCCCTCCCCTCCCGTATCTGTCTCTCCATCTCACCCTCTCTCTCTCTCTCTCTTGCCTCTCCTACGACCCCTCGCTCACGAGAATTCCGATGGAAACTACTGTTCTGGAAGACGGTCCAATAAAGGGAAGATTTACCAAAATGGCGAGGGAGGCCTGTGTCCATTGAATCGACGTTGGCGATGGGGGGGGGGGGGGAGGCGAGGCGGGATCTCGAGGGAGGGGGGCGAGCAAGGCAGTGTGCCATTTTTTTTGTTGTTGGTGTCGCGGCCCAGGGATTCTGGGACACGTTGGCCAGAGTGGATTATAGCGAAACTCTCGCGTGGGGGACGGTGGCCGAATGGAGGATCAAAGATGGCAGGTTGGGAATGGGGGAGGAGGTGCGGTTCGCCTTGCAAACGCATTCGAAGGGTTCTTTCGGAGCGACCCCAACCCCCCCCCGGCCCCCCGGCCAACTTCCGTTCCTCCCTCCCAGGTCAGGTGCCTTGCCCAATCCATCGGTCCGTTTCGAGTCCAGGCCTGACGCCAATTTCCAGACCCTACAGGGAAGAGGGGAGATCGGATCTCGCTGAGGTAGGGGGGAGGATTGTGGGATTGTGTCGGCTTTCTCGAGTGTTGTCGGAGCTGCCCCCCCCGTCCAGGGCAAATGGGGAGTATTCCCTCCCCCTCCCTGACTCGGGCCTTGTCGATGGTGGGACAGGGCTTTGGGGGGAGAGAGTCAGGAGGGGAGTTACTCACTGCAGGATTCCCAGCCTCTGACCTGCTCTCGGAGCCACTGGATTGATATGGGGCTGGGTCCGGTTCAGTTTCTGGTCAACGGTAACCCCCAGGATGTTG
>NW_025192967.1:0-777 GCF_004010195.1 Chiloscyllium plagiosum | reverse complement strand
TCTCTCTCTCTTGTTGGAGACGGTAACCCCCAGGATGTTGATAGTGGGGGGAGGGGATTCAGTGACAGTAACACCATTGAACGTCAAGGGAGTGATGGTTAGATTCTCTCTCCTGTTGGTGACGGGTATAGCCTGGAATTTGTGTGTGGTGTGAATGTTCCTTGCCCCTCGCCAGCCCAAGCCTGGGTATTGTCCAGATCTTGCTGCATTGGGACACGGACTGCTTCAGTAACTGAGGGAGGGGCCGAATGGTGCTGACCGTTGTGTAACCATCGGGGACCGTCCCCACCCCTGACCTGACGGTGGACGGAGGGTCATTGATGAAGCAGCTGAAGACGGCTGGGGTCTGGGACATTACCCTGAGGGACCCCTGTAGAGACGTGCTGGAGCTGAGCTGATTGACCCTCCAACAGCCACAACCACCTTCCTGTATCCCGTCACACTCCCTCAGCACTGACCCTTCCACACGGGGACTGGATTAGGTGAGGGTACCTGGGTCAGCACGGAGGGAATGGGCTGAAGGGTCTGTTTCCCCGTGCTGTATCACTTTAATACTTGCTCCACACGTTTTCGGCATGTTTCTTGTCGTTACGGCCAGTGTGCTGGCACGGTTTGGGTATTCTTTGATGTGAGGTGTCTGAGAAGGTTTACAGAGATGTTTTGAGAAAAGTCTGTCGAAGGTTTGAGCAGGTTTCGAGAATATTCGCAGGAAACTTTTAAAGCATGTGCATTAGTGGACAGGATGGTGTTGTACACAGTTTACAGTGAGGTGTTGTA
>NW_025192966.1:0-3813 GCF_004010195.1 Chiloscyllium plagiosum | reverse complement strand
AGGTTAGGGTGGATTGGCCATGCTACATTGTCCGGCCGAATGGCCTGCTTCCACACTGTCGGAATTCAATGCCTGTTCCAGGAAACTGACCCAAATACACTCTGTAGTCGCTTCCTCTGCCAATCTGATCGCTCCTGTTTTAACCTCCATTCCAATGTCTAAGGGTGGAGGTGAAGCGTCAAGATTAATGTTTTAACGTAGGTCAAAGTGTCTGCAGAGGTGAAGGATCAAGGGTTAGAGTCTCGCGCAAGGTTCAGGTGTCAGAGAAGGTGAAAAGTCAACCATTAGAGTTTCGTCTAAGGTTCAGGGTTTGGAGTCTAGTCCAATGTTCAGGGGTTGAAAGAGGTGAAAGGTCAAGGGTTAGAGTCTAATCCAAAGATTAGGGGTTGGAAGAGGTAACATGTCACGGGTTCGGGTCTAATGCAATGTTCAGAAGAGGTGAAGGGTTGTGGGTTGTAATCTAATCCAAGGTTCAGGGGGCACTGAAAAGGCGAAGGGTCAAGGGTTAGAGACTAATCCAAAGTTCAGGCGGCATAGAAGAGGCGAAGGGTTAGAGTCTAATCCAAGGTTCTGGGGTACAGAAAAGGCAAAGGGTCAAGGGTTAGAGTCTAATCCACGGTTCAGGGGGCACAGAAAAGGTGAAGGGTCAAGGGTTAGAGTCTAATCCAAGGTTCAGGGGCACAGGAGAGGTGAAGGGTCGAGGGTTAGCATCTAATCCAAGCTTCAGGGGCACAGAAGAGGTAAAGGGTCAAGGGTTAGAATCTAATCCAAGGTTCAGAGGTGAAGAGCAGGAGATAAACTGAGGGGTCCTGTGGTGGGGTCGCTGGGGTTAGGGTCAGTAACGCCCAGGCTGTGGGGGAGGGGGTGAACCATTGAGCTGGTGCTGTACATGTGTCTCTGTGACCCCTGATCTCTCACCCTCTCGCTCTCTCTCTCTGTTTGTGTCTGTTACCCCCTCCCACCCACCCACCCCCTGACCTGACTCCCTGACCCCAGGCCATCGTGGTCAAGCAGGACTCGGTGCTGGAGGCCCAGAAGCAGCAGCTCGGAGAGCAGAGGGAGCGACTGTGTCGTCAGAGCTCCCGGGGCGAGGGCCCGCTGGGCGACCAGGAGAGGCTGCGCAGCGCGGAGCAGCAGCGGGAGGAGCTGGTCGGCCTGAGGAGGCAGCACGGCCTTCTGCAGGAGGAGTTCCAGCGGTGTCGCCGAAGCTACGAGGAGAAAACCCAGGAGCTGCGGGCCCTGGAGGCCAGGCTGCACGAGGCCCACAGGAGCCAGGACCAGCTGCGGGGCCAGCTGGAGGAGCTCAGCCGCCAGGCCCCGGCTCTAGCCCAGGCCCAGGCCCAGGCCCAGGCTTCTGCCCAAGCACAGGCCCAGGCTTCGGCCCAAGCCCAGGCCCAGGCCCAGGCCCAGGCTTCGGCCCAGCTGCGCAGGGGGCGGCGCAAGGCCCACACGCGGCAGCTCAGCCTGCCCTCGGCCCAGTTCACCGGACTGAGCCCGACACAGGTGGGGGCCTGGGGGTGGGGAGGGTAGAGAAGGGAGGGGACTGGGGAACCAGGAGGAGGGGACTGGGGTGCAGTGTTAGAGGGGGGGGGGAAGCAGACAGGTAGACACTCTCCTCAATGCGGCCGTCCCCGTGTTCCCGTTAATGATCAGCGTTCCCCTCCGTGTTCCCGTTAATGATCAGCGTTCCCCTCCGTGTTCCCGTTAATGATCAGCGTTCCCCTCCGTGTTCCCGTTAATGATCAGCGTTCCCCTCCGTGTTCCCGTTAATGATCAGCGTTCCCCTCCGTGTTCCCGTTAATGATCAGCGTTCCCCTCCGTGTTCCCGTTAATGATCAGCGTTCCCCTCCGTGTTCCCGTTAATGATCAGCGTTCCCCTCCGTGTTCCCGTTAATGATCAGCGTTCCCCTCCGTGTTCCCGTTAATGATCAGCGTTCCCCTCCGTGTTCCCGTTAATGATCAGCGTTCCCCTCCGTGTTCCCGTTAATGATCAGCGTTCCCCTCCGTGTTCCCGTTAATGATCAGCGTTCCCCTCCGTGTTCCCGTTAATGATCAGCGTTCCCCTCCGTGTTCCCGTTAATGATCAGCGTTCCCCTCCGTGTTCCCGTTAATGATCAGCGTTCCCCTCCGTGTTCCCGTTAATGATCAGCGTTCCCCTCCGTGTTCCCGTTAATGATCAGCGTTCCCCTCCGTGTTCCCGTTAATGATCAGCGTTCCCCTCCGTGTTCCCGTTAATGATCAGCGTTCCCCTCCGTGTTCCCGTTAATGATCAGCGTTCCCCTCCGTGTTCCCGTTAATGATCAGCGTTCCCCTCCGTGTTCCCGTTAATGATCAGCGTTCCCCTCCGTGTTCCCGTTAATGATCAGCGTTCCCCTCCGTGTTCCCGTTAATGATCAGCGTTCCCCTCCGTGTTCCCGTTAATGATCAGCGTTCCCCTCCGTGTTCCCGTTAATGATCAGCGTTCCCCTCCGTGTTCCCGTTAATGATCAGCGTTCCCCTCCGTGTTCCCGTTAATGATCAGCGTTCCCCTCCGTGTTCCCGTTAATGATCAGCGTTCCCCTCCGTGTTCCCGTTAATGATCAGCGTTCCCCTCCGTGTTCCCGTTAATGATCAGCGTTCCCCTCCGTGTTCCCGTTAATGATCAGCGTTCCCCTCCGTGTTCCCGTTAATGATCAGCGTTCCCCTCCGTGTTCCCGTTAATGATCAGCGTTCCCCTCCGTGTTCCCGTTAATGATCAGCGTTCCCCTCCGTGTTCCCGTTAATGATCAGCGTTCCCCTCCGTGTTCCCGTTAATGATCAGCGTTCCCCTCCGTGTTCCCGTTAATGATCAGCGTTCCCCTCCGTGTTCCCGTTAATGATCAGCGTTCCCCTCCGTGTTCCCGTTAATGATCAGCGTTCCCCTCCGTGTTCCCGTTAATGATCAGCGTTCCCCTCCGTGTTCCCGTTAATGATCAGCGTTCCCCCCTCCGTGTTCCCGTTAATGATCAGCGTTCCCCTCCGTGTTCCCGTTAATGATCAGCGTTCCCCTCTGTGTTCCCTGCCGACAGAATTCCGAGCAGCGTCGCAGGAGCATGGACGCGAGTTGCCTCCAGGCTAGCCTGGACTTTGTGGGCGAGCCCAGGGAGGGGCTGAATGGCCAGGAAAGGCCAGTGGTCCGGGACGGCCTGTCTGAAGGGGCAGAGAGCGGGACCCCGCACGAGGTCACCCTCGCCCCGCACCAGGAAGCCCGGGTCGAGGAGGAGGACGAGGAAGAGGCCGGGTCTCAGTCGGAGGGTGAGGAAGTCTCAGGTAAGGGCAGGGTGACCAC
This sequence comes from Chiloscyllium plagiosum, assembly GCF_004010195.1. Lineage (NCBI taxonomy): Eukaryota > Metazoa > Chordata > Chondrichthyes > Orectolobiformes > Hemiscylliidae > Chiloscyllium > Chiloscyllium plagiosum. The sequence continues at coordinate 506 of NW_025192966.1, read as the reverse complement.
CCCCATCCAACACCCCACCCACCACCAACACACCGCATCTTCCCCTGGGGACAACGCACACAGAGAGGGTCAGTGCTGAGAAGCCCGGGTCGAGGAGGAGGACGAGGAAGAGGCCGGGTCTCAGTCGGAGGGTGAGGAAGTCTCAGGTAAGGGCAGGGTGACCACCCACCACCAACACACCGCATCTTCCCCTGGGGACAACGCACACAGAGAGGGTCAGCGCTGAGGGAGTGGGCACTGTCGGAGGGTCAGCACTGAGGGAGTGGGCACTGTCGGAGGGTCAGTGCTGAGGGAGTGGGCGCTGTCGGAGGGTCAGTGCTGAGGGAGTGGGCGCTGTCGGAGGGTCAGTGCTGAGGGAGTGGGCACTGTCAGAGGGTCAGCGATGGGGGAGCGGGCACTGTCGGAGGGTCAGTGCTGACGGAGTGGGCACTGTCAGAGGGTCAGCAATGGGGGAGCGGGCACTGTCGGAGGGTCAGCGCTGAGGGAGTAGGCACTGTCGGAGGGTC
>NW_025192965.1:0-3813 GCF_004010195.1 Chiloscyllium plagiosum | reverse complement strand
TGTGTGTGGGTGGGTGTGTGGGTGGGGAGGAATCCCTCTGCCCAGCCGGGTGGATTCCTTCAGATCCTTCTTATCTGTCATGTCCACAAGGACTCCCACAATGTTTTACTGATGCACCATAGACAGCATCTTATCCAGATTCCCCACAGCTCGGTACGGCGTGCTCTGCCCAGGAATACAGGAAACCACAGTGAGCTCTGAACACAGCCCAGTCCCTCACACAAACCAGTCTCCCAACCATTAACTCTGTCTATCCTTCCCTCTGCCCTGGGAAAGCAGCCAACATCATCAAACACCTTTCCCACCCCAGAAATACTCTCTCCCACCCTCTTCCATCGGGCAGAAGATACATACGTTTCAAAGCACGTACCAACAGATTACAGAACAGCTTCTTCCCCATGTTGTTAGATTTATGAATGGCCCTCTCATATATTAGCATTGCTCTCTCCCTGCTCCTTCTCTGCAGCCGTAACACTGTAGTCTGCATTCTGCTCTATGACCCTGATGTATTTCTGGAAGGGGTGAATGGTCTGGATAGCACACAAAACAATACTGTTCACTGTGTCTGGGTACGTGTAACAATCACAAATCAAACCTAATCTAATTCTTCAAAATGCCACACAGTATCAAGGCATTTTACACAGTCTCTCATTGTAATGACCAATCAGATTGCATTCCCTCCATCTTCCCTCCAAGTCACTCTAGGTTAACGTTAGTCTGGCCTGTGTCTGCCCATTGGACCAGTCAGTGTGTACGTCTCTGTACATCTCTCATGGCCTTGACCACCTTACACTGTCAGGGCAGCATGAAACTGTACCCTGCGTCTGAAACCAAGGGGCATGAGGAGAGATCCAGGAGGGGAGTGACCCCCAGTATTAACAACCAGCCATCTGCATTGCAATGTCTGCTTTCTCAGGTCAACACCCTTTAAGGGAAAGTTGGATAAATATTTGGGTGGGAGAGAAACAAAAGGATTTGCAATGAGGAGAGATGGAGATCAGTTGGGATGAGGCTTGGGGGAAGCAGAAATGCTGGCATGGAGTAGATGGGCCCAATGGCCTGTTTCTGTGTAACTGGAGAAAAGTGATTGTGACTGAGACACGATTCAGCAGCAGACAGGCAGATTGCTCAAACAACAAAGACACAAGGGGTGAAAAAGGAGAAGTCATATTCTTAAGAACATTTAAAGGCAGAAGCAGCTAATCTCCCACAGTGCAGGTGCTCCCTCAAAGAGCTTCCTGCACAGGCGCAGTACACAGGGTCTCACTGAGCTGTCTGTAATTAACACGCTCAACACTGAGTTCAAAGGAAGCTTTTAGAAATGAAAGGGAGAAATCAGAAATTAATACCTCGGGGAGAAAGGTTCTTGACCTGTCAAGTCTTTAATGCCAATAATTATTGTACAAATTCAAACAGAAAGTGAAGAAAGAGCACATTCCAATTAAAGGGTCATTTGATGATATTCCCTGGTCAGACCTTTCCTTGCCCTGGGAGTTTTCTGTTGATCAAAAGTGGTGTGTGTGCTTTGACCTCAGAAAGTGGCCCTCCACTGTGACAACTTGACATTTCCCTCCATTATGCACCAATTATCCACGCTGTTCACCCAGCTTCCCGGACACTAATTAATGCCGCATTAAAAAGGGCCAGAGAAGGAGAGGAATCCGGGGGGGGGGGAGGGGGAGGAATAGAAGTAGCTGGCAGCAGCAGCTCAGAGACTGAAGGGATCTTGGATGATGATCTTGGGAATCCCTCCCTCTGTCTCCAATTCCCAAAATGCTGGGATGGTGGTTGTGGGAGGGGAGTTGAACTCATCCTGGGCCAGATCTCCGAGATCTGTGAAGTGAGGGGAGCAGCCCTGGCTCATCTGGTACTTCCGGGAAGGGGCAGGAGAACACACACATTGGGCAGGCTGATGGCCTCCTTTATTATTGTGTTAATCTCCTCCTTAACCAGCAACACTACCTCAACTCCCTCCCCTTCCTGTCTGTCTTTCCTGAAAATGGAATAACTGTGGACATTGAGTTCCCCTCCCTGGTCCCCCTGCAGCCAGGGGGGTGGGGGGGAACTCTCTGCGATCCCAATTACATCCTATCCATTAATCCCTGTCTGCATGGTTAATTTGTCCACTTTATTACAAAAGTCCTCACACTGAGGCACTGAGTTATTACCTGTTTCCGGTGGTGGTGTCACATGGGCCTATTTGATGGTTGTCTTTAGTTTCTCTGCTTTCCACTTTTCCCCTTCCTGTCCTTCGTTTCTGTTCCTGTCCTTCGTTTCTGTTCCTGTCCTTCGTTTCCCTCCATCTCCCTGCGTTGGTCTCCATCCCGCTGCCCCTGAGTTTAAACCCTCCCTAACAGCAGCCAGCCAACACTCCCCAGGACACTGGTTCCAGTCCGGCCCAGGTACAGACCGGCCCCACCTCCCCCAGAGCCAGCTCCAATGTCCCAGGAATCTGAATCCCTCCCTCTTGCACCATCCTTCACCGTCTCTGATCAGCAGGTGGCTCTGGTAGCAATCCCGAGATTACTACCTTTGAGGTCCTACTAATTAATTTAACTCCCAACTCCCGAAATTCAGCTTGTCGGACCTCATCCTATCTTTTTTTACTGAGATCGCTGGTGCATCATGATATCTGGCTGGTTCCCATCTGCCCTCCCCCTCCAGAATGTCCTGCAGCTGCTCAGAGACATCCTTGACCATTACACCAGGGAGGCAGCATACCATGTCAGACTCTCTCTGGAACACTTAGTTATTCCCCTTATAAGTGAATCCCTTTAAACCCTAATGGGATCTTTCCAATGCCCAGAGTGATCTCATCAATGTTTTCTTCTTGTTTATAATTTTTTTTCTATGTGTGAAAAGTACACTGGCAGGCTCTTGGGAATATTTTTGGTCACTGACTTCCACGGTTAAAAACAAAACCAAGTCATGCTCCATCCAGCTGAGGTTAAGGCCGTGGTCTGACCTGTCCCGTTGTAGCTGTGTGGGAGGGGGTGGGCTGCACAAAGAGAGTCTGTCACACGCAATGTTAAACTGCAGCCCCACTGACCCTCTCAAGGTCAATGTGAAACAAGTGCAAGAAACGCAAGGACGTCCTCAGTGAGAACACAGCGAGGGCTGCAGGTGCTGGAGAGTCAGAGTCGAGAGGGTGGTGCTGGAAAAGCACAGCAGCTCAGGCTGCATCCGAGGAGCAGGAGAATCGACGTTTCAAGCCGGATCCTTTCATCAGGAATCGAGATTGGGAATGATCAGGGTTCAATCATATGCACAATGAAGGGCTGATCCCTGGAACGTCGATTCTCCTGCTCCTCGGATGCTGCCTGAAGGCTGTCCTGAGGGCGGTTTTTCCTGAGCGTGGCAGTGCAGGAGCTCTGTTTGGGAATGCTGTACTGTGGGAAATCTGGCAGCTACTTTGGAAGGGAGTGAACTCACACAGTGGGCCATGAGGGGAGGGACCTGGGGAGCAATCCCAGCTGAAGGCACTGGGCAGCACTCTCCCATGGGTTTTCCGGGATTACTAACCCCCAGCTGCAGGGGCATGAGATGTCAGGCTGAATTCAACGGAAGAGCTATCCGCCTGGGATTCCGAATCAATCAGCTAGCCTGGGGGGAGGCTGAGGGCCCCCAGGGAGGCTCACAATAAGTTGCTGCATTTGGTTGGCACCATCCTTCCTGGAGCAGGTCCACCATCAGGCCCTGACACCTCCAAGGGTCAGACTCAAATCCTCATGCCCCACTAGAAGCATCATTCCCAAACTCGGAAACTTCCCACTCCCGCTACCATCTGCTCACGGGGGAGAGGGGGAGGGAGAG
>NW_025192964.1:0-3813 GCF_004010195.1 Chiloscyllium plagiosum | reverse complement strand
CGGATTAAGCTGGCAGAGGAAGACGTGGAGGCTAGTATCTGGGTGGATATATGAATTGGAACGGATTAGAGGGTTATAGCCTAAGTGCTAGCAAAGGGAACACGATATGCTTCGATTAAATTGCGTTTAAGATTAAAAATGTCAGGAGATGTCAGACCCGCGTTATCCTCCTCTTGCTCAATTATGGAAGATCAGGAACACAACTGATATCCCATACTCCTTCGCGTGCTGTGTTTCCAGCTGCAGTTCATGTTAGCCTGGATGACAGCTCTCGAGCTGTGGATGGACTTGCTTTGATCTGAAATTCTGAAGGGATCAGGGATAAACGTTTAGTAAATTGGTCACACCGCACATCTGGCTTAATGAGGGAGATATGGAATGGGTGACAAAAAGGCGGGGAAAGAACAGGACGGCGGTGCAGGTGACTCCTATGGTGATCTCTCTGGAAAACATGTATTCTCTTTCGAATATTGCTAAGAGGGATGGCTCACCAGGGAAAGGCAGCAGTAGCCAGATTCATGGCAATGTACATCATGGCTCTGCTGTGGAGAAGGGTGTAAAAATGAGCGCAAGGGCTACCATTATAAAGGTTCAATTGGAAGGAGAGTAGATAGATATTCTGTGGTCGAAAACATGTCGACAGAATGGGATGTTGCCTCCCAGCTGCACGGGTCAGGTCTGTCGCGGATTGGCTGCAGAATATTCTGAAGTTGTGGGGTGAACCCTTAATTTTGGTGCACAAAACACCAATGTTATATGGAAAAAGAGGGTTGAGATCTTGCCAGCAGAATCTAGGGAATTAGGAGACATGTAAAAGATAGGACGTTGGAGATATTAATCCAACCTCAGGATTGCGAACAGTGCAATATGCTCTGTTGAAATGAAAGCATAGGCAGAATGAAAGCGTGGCTTGGGAGATGGTGCTGGAGGGAGGGGGTTCTGATTCTCGCGACATTGGGACCGTTTCTGGGTGGGGTGGAACGATTACAAATTGGATGGTCGACACCTGACAGGACTGGAAACAATCCCCGACGGGGTGTTTTTGCTAATGCTGTTGGAGAGGGTTTTAACTAACGTGGCGGAGGTGTGAGAATCAAATGACAAGGTTAGTGGAGCACAGCAAGGTAGTAACTAAAGTTTGTAAGGAACAGGATAATGAAGTTCAACGTGTCTGAGGGGAAAGATAGGCAGGGAGCAAGGTGGTCTGAGGTGCATTTTTCTAAATGTGAGAAATTCGGTAGGTGAGGCACATGAACTTAGGCCATGACTTAGTACCTTGGCAATATGGTGCTATTGTTAGTACTGAGACTTGGTAGATGGAAGATTCGCAACTAAAAATCCAAGGATATAGATATTTCATTCTGGAAGGGGCATTCTCGACATGTTGTTGGGAATGAAATGAACAGGAGGTTGAAATTTCAGTTAGGCATTATTTTGGGAAGAGTGAACACAATTACATTATTTGAGAATGCGCATGGGCAAAGATGAGAGTAGTCCTAAAGTAAGAGTGCTGATTTAGGGAAAGGAAAGACATAGGAAAATGTGGCAGCAGCTGTGTAATGTGGTTTGGGAACACCTATTTGAAAGCAAATCCACCTTTGATATGTGGGAAGCCTTTGAAGATTGATTGACCAGAGGGCAGGACGGACATACCCTGTCCAAATGAGGGTTAGCTCTGGCAAAACAAGGAAACTAAAATGTTCCAGGCGAAATTGTGAAAACAGCTAAGAGGAAAAAGGAAGCTTAAATAAGGTCAGTCAGCTGAAAACAGGCGATGCCTTGTAAGAAAATTGAGAAGGAGGAACAATCTGAAATGAGCAAGAAGATGACAAAAAGGGGTCATGAATTATCCCTGGTAAACACGATTAAGGAAAATGCCAAAGCTTTTTAGTCGTATATAAGGAGCAAGAGGGGAACTGGGCTAGCCCAGCCAAGGACAAAGAAGGTAAGTTTTGCGTGGAGTAAGAGAAAATGGGTGAGATTCTTAATTATTACATTGACTCAGTATTATACAAGGAGAGGTGTGTGATAGTTGAGGTCAGGGATAAATTTTGATACTCTAGTTCACGTCCGCTGAAGGAGAGAGGAAGTGTTGATCCGAAAAACATTAAGGTTCTTAAGTCCCAATGTCTGGATGGGATCTATCCCAGGATACTGATGGAAAAGAGATAAGAATAGCTGGGGCCTTAACAAATGTATTTTGAGCGTCATGGAACACTGGTGTGGTCCTGGATGACTGGAGATTTGCTAAGGTTGTCCCTTTGTTTAAGAAGGCATGATCCTGGTGCTTATTGACTGGTGAGCCTGTTGTCAACGGTAGCGAAGGTGCTGGAGAATATGCTAAGGAATGGGATTCATTTATATCTGTTCGAAAATGCGCTAATTAATGATCAGCAACATGCTTTCGTGCAGGCAAAGGTCATGTCTTTCCAAATTAATACAATTCTTTGAGCAAGTGACAAGGTTCATTGATGAGAATGGGCTGTAGTTGTCAGATACGCGGTCTTCAGTAAGGCTTTTACTTATGTTGCACATGGTAGGCTGAGGGAGATAGTGAAGTCACATGGTCCCAGTGCGTACCAGCCATATGAATACAGAACTCACTGGGCAGCAGGGGTCAGAGTGCAGTCGTGGAAGGGAGTATATCAGAATGGAGAACTGCAACTGATGGTTTACCACGGGGATGTCTGTTGGGACGACTGTTGTTGGTGATTCACATAAATGATCTGGACGAATTTGTAGATAGTCTGATTGACAAGTTTGCAGTTGACACCAAGATTTTTGGAGTCGTAGATAGTGAAGGGTACTGTCAGAGACTGCATCAGAATGTAGGTAGATTGGAGAGTTGGGCAGAGTAATGGCAGATGCAGTTCAATCTGGGCAAATGCAAAGTGATGCATTTTGGAACATTCAATTTAAGAGTTAATTATACAGTAAATGGAAAAGTCCGAGGGAAAATTGATGTCCAGAGAGATGTGTATGTTCAGGTCCATTTATCTGTGAAATCTACAACATGGGTCGATAGAGTGATCAATAATACGTTCGGCACGATTTCCTTCATTGTATGGGGTATTGAGTATAAGGGTTAGGACATGTTCCAGTTATCGTGAAGTTTGGTTCGGCCAAAGTTGGATTCATGCATATAGTTCAGGTTACCATATTAAGAAATCGAAGTGGACGCTTTAGAGAATGTGCAGAGGTGGTTGAATAGGATGTTGCCTGGTTTAGAGGTTAATTGGTCTGAAGATATTTAGAGTAGATTGTTATTACTTTCATTGGAAAGACGGTCATTGAGGAGGCGCCTGACTAAGATCTACAAAATCAGGAAAGGTAGAGATAGGGTGGATAGCAAGAAGTGTTTTCCCATCATGGAGTCTCTACTATTGTGGATCACAAGTTCAAGATGACGGGGACGCTTAAAGGAAATATAAATGGAAGCTTCCTTCTGCAGAGGGTGGTGGGTACATGGAGTGCGTTACCAGCGGTGGAGGTAGTGACGGGGACGATAGTGTCGTTTAAATTGGATTGACACAGATATATGAATGGACTGAGAGCAGAGCAACACAGATTCTTTGAAAATAGGCAACAGGTTCAGTGAGGGCTGAAGGGCCTGTTGTTGTGTTGGAATTCTCTTCGTTCTTCGATATCTGGTCAGTATGGACGGCTTGGACCAAAGAGTCTGTTTCTGTGCCGTAGATCTTCATTATTCTATGACACTAAAGTCGAAGGAGGAGAGTGATTTACGTCTTCAGATGCATGAGTCCCAAATCGTTCTTCGAAACAAACAGAAGATAATGCAGGAGGCGAATGTGG
>NW_025192963.1:0-3813 GCF_004010195.1 Chiloscyllium plagiosum | reverse complement strand
ATCTCCTGATGAAGGGCTTCTCATTGGATGTTTACTGACGGGCTGTGTTTTTTCCAGTACCACATTCTTCGACACTGATTGCAAATATGTGCAATCCTCACTTTCTCCTTTTCCACAGTCCTGGCATTTGTAAAGTTTCTCACTGTGCTGATTCGCTATGCGTCTTGCCACGCCAGATGATCAGATGAAGACTCGCCAACACGCACGTGTTCTGTTTATCCTGACTTTGAATGAAGTTTGTACCTTTCCTGTTCAGAATTCCATATTATTCAGGTTAGGATAAATGATGTGGCTCCGTCAGACTCTGCTGTGATCTTTCATCCAAATTTGCTGATTGCAAATCAATCTTTCTAATACCGTGTAAAATTGATTGAAGCATATAATTGAGAGATAACCCATTCAAACAGGCTCGGTCAAGTGCCGAAACAACTCTTTATGTGGCTCAGTGTCAAGTGTTGCCTTTTCACATCCCTGTGAATCATCTTGTACATTTTGATAGATGGAAGACGGGGTAGAATTACAATCTGATGTTGTTGATTGGAGATCCATTGCAATTACTTCATCATTCCCAGGTGTTTAACCTGTAACTCCTCACCTGCCAATGATCTGGGACCACGTACACTGCTGGACTGCAGCAGTTCAAGAAGATGATTCATCGATTTCTACATAGGCAATTGGAGATTGACAATATCTGCCAATCTTGCTCATGAAAGCGCTGGAACGTGGGGTGAACTAATCTGCTCAGGAAACCACGATGCGCCAAATTCCCTTCTGTTGTAATTATTCGGCAATTGTGACTAAAATTAAAGAAAAAAAGACTCAAACGGAGTCCATGGATCTGTTTCTGTATCCACCGCTCAGTAAGAAAGCAGCTAATCTTTGGAGCATCTGTACCTTCAGACTCAGTGCTGCGAGAAACACCTGCAAGAAAATAATAGCAAAATACTGCTGCAGCTGATATATTTTAAAAAAAACAGGATATGCTGGAATAAATTAGCTGCTCGATTTGTATGTGCAGGGAAAGAAGGTGGATTAATGTTTTAGCGTGTGCAGACAGACACCAGGAAATAAAAATAAGCAGATTCTCTTGATCCTTATAATCCGAGAAGCAGAAGGAAAATGGAGTTGAGTTGTGACAGTCACAGGCTCTAGGGATGGCAATTGGTGGAAAACTCATAAAGATACAGTCGACAAGAGTTATGGTAAAATAACAAAAAGGGGTATATAAAATTCATCACTGTCAATCCAGGTGAGACATTCAGAAGACACAAATATACCTTGCTGAAAATGTGTTGCTGGAAAAGCGCAGCAGGTCAGGCAGCATCCAAGGAGCAGGAGAATCGACGTTTCGGGCATGAGCCATTCCGAAAGAAGGGCTCATGCCCGAAATGTCGATTCTCCTGCTCCATGGATGCTGCCTGACCTGCTGCGCATTTCCAGCAACACATTTTCAGCTCTGATCGCCAGCATCTGCAGTCCTCACTTTCTTAATAAATATACCTTGGTTTGGGTTTGGTGTGTGTAAATACTCTCCTCTGAACACACTGTACATGCAGTTTCATAAATCCATCTCTACCAGTCCAGAAGAGAAAACCACAATCATTGTGTCCGGGTCAAAGTCTTGTTCCGTGTACTCTGCTATTCTGTAAAGTTGGCAGACGTTATCCTAAGTCCAAATGGCACTCCGTCAGCGCCGAGTAACACCGTATCCATTGCTCACGCCACCGAAACATGCTTAAGAGAGGATAAAGCAAACATGACTGATAAGAGAAGTCAGGGAGAGCACAGGAGCAAAAGAAAAACACACAATCTGATGCAGATTAGTGAAACCTAGAGCATTATGAAGGCTTTAATAACGAGTACAGAACAGCTGAAATGGCAAGATGAGTTATTAAGGTTTAGTACGTAAGTGAGTGAACTTGAAATATAAAGAATGTTGCAAGAGTTTGTTCACATATTTAAAAGTTCACAGAGAGAATAGTTAGGTAAAAACAATGACTGCAGATGCTGGAAACCAGATTCTGGAGTAGAGTGGTGCTGGAAAAGGACAGCAGTTCAGGCAGAATCCAAGGAGCAGGAAAATCCGACGTTTCGGGCAAAAGCCCTTCATCAGGAATACAGGCAGAGCGCCTGAAGGGTGGAGAAATAACAGAGGGAAGAGTTTAAATTGGAGCACTGGAGAAGACGTAATGGGGAACAACGAAATGATGCAGGTGAACACGTATATTGCATCAGTTTTCACAGTGGAAGACAACAACAAAATATGTGAATTAAGAGATGCGTAGGCAAGAAGTGAATGAAATGCCAACACTAACCAGAAGATGCCGGGGAAGCTGCAAGGTCTGAAGGAATTAAATCACTGAGACCAGATGGATTGCATCCCCGATTTGTGAAGGAGATTGCTGAGGAGATTGTGGCGGCATTGGTGGTGATCAGTCAGGAGTTATCGGCGTCAGGGTGGGTCCCAGATGACTGGAAATATTTAAATGCAACATCCATGCTGAAAGAAAGGGGAGAGGCAGACACAGACTACTGGCGGCCAATCTAACGACAGTGTTGCACAGTACTTGGAAATGGATGGTAAATACAGCAAAGTCTGCATGTCTTCATCAAGTGGACGTCATGTGGTTTCTTGACACGACCTGTCTCTCTAACTTCGTTTGTGTCAACTGTGGGCGGTTTGTGGGCCACCGTTTGTGGGCGGCACGGTGGCACAGTGGTTAGCACTGCTGCCTCACAGCGCCAGAGACCCGGGTTCAATTCCCGCCTCAGGCGACTGACCGTGTGGAGTTTGCACGTTCTCCCTGTGTCTGCGTGGGTTTCCTCCGGGTGTTCCGGTTTCCTCCCACAGTCCAAAGATGTGCAGGTCAGGTGAATTGGCCATGCTAAATTGCCCGTAGTGTTAGGTAAGGGGTAAATGTAGGGGTATGGGTGGGTTGCGCTTCGGCGGGGCAGTGTGGACTTGTTGGGCCGAAGGGCCTGTTTCCACACTGTAAGTAATTAAAAAAAAAAGATCTCTTTGAGGAAGTACAAAGCAAGTAAGATAACGCAGAGCCAGTGGACGTGATTTAATTCAACACTCATAAGTCCTGTGATAAGATGCCATACAGCAGACTGCTAAATAAGATAAGAGCGTGCTGTTAGTGACAAGGAGGTGATTGGCTGACAGGCTGAGTGAGAACAGAGGGGTCCTTTACAGGATGGCAGCCACTGACTTCTAAGACGTGCACAGCGATCGGTGTTGAGAGCGTAACTGTTCACGTTATACATTAAACATCTGGACAAAGGAGCAGAGTGCATTGTCGCTACATTTGCAGTTGACACAAACGAAGTTAGAGAGACAGGTCGTGTTAAGAAACCTGGGAAACTTCATAAGGACCTGGGCAGATGCAGAGAGTGGTCAAAGAATTGGCAAATGGAATACAATATGGGATGTGTCAGTTTATGCAATATGAGAGGAAGAAGGCAGGCTTCGACTAATTTAATATGAGAGGAAGAAGGCAGGCTTCGACTAATTTCTGTTCATGAAAGCCTTTAGAAATCTGAAGCGCAAAGTGATTTGAGAGCCCTAGGTCAGGCAGGTTCAGTTGGAATTAAGGAAGGAAAATTCAGTTTTATAATTTATATCAAGGGGCCTCTAATGCAAGAGCAGAGATATCCAGTTGAGCATTTATATAGTGGTGGTCAGACCGCTTTTTGAATATTGCAAAAAGTTAGGCCCGATATCTAAGGTTATAGTCAGAGTCATACAGCAGTTAAACAGACCATTCACTCCATATGTATCATGCAGAACACATTGCCAAATTAAAATAT
>NW_025192962.1:2815-3812 GCF_004010195.1 Chiloscyllium plagiosum | reverse complement strand
GTCAGCATAGTGCAGAACAGAAATCGGCGAAATTCAGTAGATTGTGTAGTCTGTGTATTACACCATGGAATTTTTAGAAGTAGAATATGAACTCGATAGATTAGACTAGATTCCCTACATTGTGGAAACAGACCGTTCGACCCAACCAGTCCATCCCGACCCTCCGAAGAATAACCCACCCAAACTCATTTCCCCCTGACTAATGCACCTAACACTTCGGGCAATTTAGCACGGCCAATTCACCTGGCCTGCATATCTTTGGACAGTGGAAGGAAATCGGAGCACCCGGAGCAAACCCACGCTGACACTGGGAGAACGTGCAAACGCCACACAGACTGTCACACTAGGTTGGAATCGAACCTGGGACCCTGGTGCTGTGTGGCATCAGTACTAACCACGGAGCCACCGTGCCGCCCATGGACGTGTTCACTGTGGCGTTTGAAAGCTCAGGCGTCGGTTAAAAAAATCATTTTTATTGGCCTGGACTGCACGAGGATGTTGTTAATCTTCGCCAAACGTCTCATACATGCCAAATGGTCGGTAGGTTACAGGCGGAAATAAAGCCAGGATCTTTGTTAACAAGTCCCGCACGTGAAGAACGTTTCACATGGGTTATGAAAGATTGTGTCAGGCATCTGCCGAGAAATAAAAATGGGAAACAGTTTTCGTTAACCATAATGGCTGTGTCTACCAGTCTTCAAGATTCATTTGAATTATGAGAATTAAGGCAAAATGATTGGTAGAGGAGATCGTCGCTTTATTCACGTGTTATGGGCTTCCCAGAGAGATTCATTTGAATCAAGGCTCTAATTTTACTGCAAGCATAGTTATGGATTTGGATTTTATTCAAGTACGTATCATACTTAATCCAAGAGAGCGTTAGAAAGCTGGCATGAGACCTTGAAGACCATGTTGAGAGCATACTGCCAGGAATACCCGAATAATGAGGATGAAGATGTCCAATTCGTATTGTTTGCATCAAATGAATCTACTCAGC
>NW_025192962.1:0-2228 GCF_004010195.1 Chiloscyllium plagiosum | reverse complement strand
AAAAAAAAAGTTTTCATTATCCACAATGGTTGTACCTACCAGATTTCAAGAGGCAATTTGATTACAAGATTTCAGGCAATCAGATTGGACTCAAGACCAGACTGGATTCAACGATTTTGCTTGAATTATTGGAGGTCCTCACCGTTATAAAATCGGATTCATATCCAATATCGAGACTGGAGGTCTGTATGGAGAAAATTTGACAAGCAGTTATATCAGCAAGTTTGACAAACTGTGTGTTTATGACAAGTACATTTACCAGTGACAGTGAAAGACATTTCTGGGCTTGCAAACCCAAATGAACTGCAACAAGTCAAAGTGATGCCCTTTGGAATGAACAACACACTTGCCAAATTTCAAAGACTCACAAACAAAGTTGTCGAGTGTTTAACAAACTGTGAAGTCTGTTTGAACAATGTATTGGTGTTTCGTAAGCACTGGTAGGATCATACTGTGCATTTTAAACGAACACGAGAGGCGAAATTGGCAATAACATTAAACAAACAGAAGACACAAAAGCAGATGTGACGTTGTTGGGACATAGCAGTGGTCCTGGAAAGTTGACCACACGGAACCCAAAGACGAAGGCCATAGATGAATTCTACCTAATTAGGTATACATAAGGTAGTTATCTATTCAATTATGAAATATATTTGTCTGGCAAGAAGTTAATGTGAACTTAGATTAAAGTCATACACATGTCATGGTGATGCTGTTAAGGCAAATAATAAATTGAGCCATTTTTTCGTTATATTGGTCCATTTGCTTTCTTCAGGGGAAAGGGTCATGAAGGTCTATACGCGTATTGTATTTTTAAAGGAGACAGAAAGCTAATCCGGAAATAGAAAAGCACACCTGAAGAGAAGGTCTTAATATGTAACATTTGGTGTCCACAAACACTTTGCACGGTGTTGCCATGCACGTAACAAATTCAAACTCGGCCAATTAATTTCACTCGTACCCCAGATAACAAATACCAATCGAATTTCAATTTTTCAATTTAGGATGCGATCAAACCAATTAAATGATCCAATGTTTTGGGGAATAAAACCGGACATTTTGAAGAGATTGGAAGAGAAGAGCAACGACGACCAACAACCAAACTGCTAGGTATATAGATGTCTGAAAGTTCCCTTCTAAAAACAAATGTATGCAGCAGAACACTAATGTCAAACCAGAGAAATCCACAAAGAATGTTCGAAATCTGGAGATGATAACGGGTTTTCAAATTGATCTTGACGTAAATTTAAGAGGGAATGTATCGCGCCAGTATTGTTCCATGATAGTTAAAAGATAGAATTAAGAGCGTGGTGTAAATAGTTTTTGGTTTTAGTATTCTCTTTCAGACGAATAGAATAAAATTGTTAATTTTTACTTTAAATGGTGACCTTTGGGATTATTGTTTTCCTCTCGAGGTTTAACGCATTGCAGCAAGCGTTGAGGGTCTCTGTGTGTCAGTTTTCGAATGATCAGAGTGTTTTAACCCCTGTCATAACCAAGTCTTCTTGCATTTCTCCAGGATAAACACAGGGAGGAAATATTCATTGAGAACCTCGCCCATTTGCGGTAGTTAGACAAAAATATCACACTCTTACTCTTGAGAGGCCATAATCTTTCTGTAATAATTCTTTTATCTCAGCCAAAGCTACCTCAAATCCTTCATCAATAAACTCTATTGTCCACTGCATACCTCTAGGGAGTCCTTTGATCATAGCTGTCTTTACGTTGAAAATAAAACCTTTATTCCTTCATTGCTGATCTTCTGTTCAAGAAAGTAAACAGTGATATTTCAAAAAATTAAGAAAAGTCAGCATTGCACTGTCATTTGGAAAGCTGTTGGAGCGTATTCTAATGGACAAGACTTTTGATGTTTCAAACCACCAGGCCTAATTAGACACAGATAAAATACCTTTGTGCAAGCAAGGGCATATCTTATTAACATGATTGAATGTTTCGAGGAGGTGATGAAACTTGTCGTTTATGGTAGTGCTGTGGACATGGACTTTACCGAGACTTTCAGCAAAGCCCCTCATGATAGAGTCGTCCAGAGATTTAAATGCATGGGATCCACGGTGAATGGGTCGCATGAATTCTTTTAGTTTTGCCCATACGAGGCAGAGGAACTTGGTGGAATAGCGGAGTTTTGTTTTCTGAAGAAAGTCCGTCACAAGTGGTGGTCCATAGTCCAGAGCGACTGGCAGCTCTGCTGTCTCTGGTTTGCATTGTGG
>NW_025192961.1:1877-3812 GCF_004010195.1 Chiloscyllium plagiosum | reverse complement strand
CTAAATGTTTGTTCAAAATTCTCAGAATTACACATAATCTGTGAATATCGGTGTGCCTAAGTTTGGATTTGATTTGATTTGATTTATGTATTGTCAAGTGAAACCCTTTGTTTATGAGCAATATAGGCACGAGGATGCGAAGATGAAGTATGCCACGATGAAGAGATCAAAAAAGACTTGGAAAAATGGTACATTGCAGAGAGTGGGTACAAGGCAAATTCAATGTCAGCAAGATCAGAATGATTTGAACAAGAGAATCTCATAACCGTCTAATAACAGCTGGGGAAAAGCTGTTCCTGCACCTGCTGGTGGATGTGTTCAAACTTTAGTGTCTTCTACCTGACGGAATGCATGTAAGGAGTACATTACCGGGATGAGGTAGGTCCTCGGTGATGTTGCCTGCATTTTCATTGATAGAGTATTCGATTCCATAATGGTCTGGACTGCGCACACAACCTTTAGTAGTTTGTTATGATCCTGAGCTTCGGAGTTGCCATACCTGGCCTTCCGGACCCAGACAGTATGCGCTCAAAGTTGCAACTGTCGAAGTTAGTGAGGGTCCTTATGCACATGCCAAAATTCCTGAGCTCTCTGAGGAAGAAGAGGCGCTGTTGTATATTTTCCAACGATACAAACACATGGTATTTCCCGGAAAGATTGTCCATTATGGTCAGTATAGGAAATTTGACATTTTCCATTCTCTCAACCTCATTCCCATTGATGTAGATTGAAGCGTGTTGTTCTCCTTTCCTTCTGAAGTCAAATATGTGCTATTTAATTTTACCAAAATTGAGAGAGAGAGAGAGAAGCTATTCTCATTGCACCACGTCAATGATCTCTCTATCTCCCTTCTGTCTTTTCATTCATCGTTGTCAAATTTCCCTTTTGTTACAGTGCTGTCGTCAGTGAATGTCTAGATGGTGTTCGTTCGGGATTCGTGGGTGTAAAGGGAGTACAGTAACTGGTTGAACACTCATTATTGGGGGACGCAAGTGGTGAAGGTTATTCGGGAGAAGGTGCAGTTGCCTATCTTCAATGATTGGTGTCTGTGGGACTGACAGCTGCGGATCCAGTTGAAGAGGATAAAATCATGACCAAGGTCTCAGGGTTTTGAGTTCAATGTGGAGAGGATAAGAGTGTTGAAGGCAGAGGGATAGTCAATGAGCAGGAGTCTGACAAAAGTGTCCTTTTCCAGATGTTCAAAGGGTGCAGGGCGAGAGATATTTCACCCACTGTGGACCTGTTACTTTAAAAGGCAAATATTAAGTGACATAGGCAGGCTGGGAGAATGGAGTTGATGTGGACCCTCACCAGCTTCTCGAAGCACTTCATGATTATTGTGCTCAGGCCACTGGTCGGTCGTCATTAAGGAACAATGCATGAGTTTTGTTTCCTCACTTACGAAGATGATGGTGGTCTTCTTGAAGCAGGTTGGGACTTCAGCTTGTAGAAGAGAGAGTTTGAAGATGTCGGAGAATTTCCCGCTAGCTGGTCCACACTGGAGCTGAGTTCCTGGCGGGGACAGTGTTTAGGCCAAGCAGCGTCCTTAGGGTTATTCCCAGGAGGACTGATCTGATTTCTACAGCAGTGACTAACAACTTGAAGCATTGACATGTAAGAGGATTATTTGATGATGTAAAGTATCCTTACTAGCAAAACTTGTCCCATTATTCAATTTCCCCTCTTGACAAATTCACAAAATGCATTGGCTATCTAGGGAACATGGCATGGCTCTCAGAGAGGGACAGGATGAACGTTGTTCCCGATTTGCTACAAACGACCATGGTGTTCGATCAGACCAAATAGCATCTCAGGGCAAGATGCACAGGCTCCTGTTGTATGGGCCTTGCCCATGAACTTTGGCATCTGGCATTTGTTTGTCCACAGTCCAGGGATCGACCATAGTCTGGTGCGGGGGCGGGGGTGCGCGCACCC
>NW_025192961.1:0-1547 GCF_004010195.1 Chiloscyllium plagiosum | reverse complement strand
AGAACTGGGCAGCAGTTTGCAGGTGGAGGCTCAGCCACTTCTATGATATCTTGAGTCTGGGTCTTCGGAGCGACCTGTGTGTGTTTCCTCCTCCAGCAGGGCACTGTCTCTATTACTTGTGATTAGAACGTGGCACCTCGACTACAGGCCTGTGGAGCAGTGGGCGTTGGGGTTCTGCTTTGTGGCCATGGCCAGCAGACGCTGAGGGTGCTGGGTCTGCTTCTCCATGGCAACTGCCAAACTGTCCTTGGAGGTTGGATGATTCATTGATTGGGATATCTGGGTCCCCACAGTGTATCTGCATCCCTGTCGTCTTTCAAGTGTACATCTCTGTCTGCTGCATCTGCTGTTCCCTGGTAAATGTCGATGTTTGCCGACACCACGGTCTCTTCTGCCCGTACCGGGTCGCTGGCAGCCCTCTGAGTGCTGTGGGAAATGACACAGTGAGGGGCTTACCAAACAGTGCTCCCACATCCTCAATAGCTCACATTCCCAGGGAGCTGAGGGTGTGTGCTGGACGCAGCCTTACTGATATTTCCTCTGAGGCCGCAATACTTTCATGCTCAGAGAACGAGGAGGTGTCTTCTTTCCCTGCGGAGCGAGAGTAGATGCTGACGGAACCGACAGAACACGAGAGACAGAAGTTTCAGGGACCAATGCAAAGAGACACTGAAGAATTAATGAGACTGACAGAGCGCTAACAAAGGAGTGATGAGTGGTATTTACTCGCTCAGTGGAATGTGAGTGTATCATGTTTTCTGATGTCAGACACCTCTCCACCAATCCAAGAGTTTTCTGCCCTCCAGTGTTCTCTCATCTCCTAGAATGCCAGAAAGTGAAGGATTGAGTGAGAGATTTAAGTTTTGCATGGCTGTTGGTGTTGGTACATGCGGGAGGTATTCCGAGGTAGTGAAGTGGCAAAGCCGATGTGATGTTGGTTTTGAAGATGAGGAAGACGTCAGTGACAGCATGAATCTGGGTAGGAGGGGGTGCTGGGGCTGGGATTGAGTGTGTCGGAGGGGGAAGGTGGGTGGTCACAGCGATTCTGACACATAGCATTTTTATGGCAATGTTGGTTGTTTTTCTGTACCATTCTCTGGCATGTTCGAAAGCATTCCTATCTGAGCAGGCAAGGTTACCATGCTCGTGCTCATGTGGGTTCACAGCAGCTTTTTCATGATGGCTCAGCTCCCAGGATATCGGGCGCTAATCAAGAATCTATTGAATTGTTCCGGGAAGAATGTGTGGGAAGATTAGACTCGGAGCGGATATGCGGGATGTTATAGTTGCATTGACGTAGCTAATGAGATGGCTATGATAACGATAGTGAGAAATCTCACTGAGCCTCGTGGCGGTATCCCTCCCAAACATTCAATGCAACTGACATTTAGTGAATTACAGTATAATCCGATCTTTTACAACTACCATTTGTACACAATATTTCATATACTTACCAGCAGGCTCTGCTCTCCTGTCGATCATCCTTGTCCAGTTTGAAAGAATGATTGAGAGATGTACAAGGCCCAACAGAAGTGAACCGTGAATGT
>NW_025192960.1:0-3812 GCF_004010195.1 Chiloscyllium plagiosum | reverse complement strand
CTTCAGTGTCTA
The DNA here is from genome assembly GCF_004010195.1 of Chiloscyllium plagiosum. Taxonomy (NCBI): domain Eukaryota; kingdom Metazoa; phylum Chordata; class Chondrichthyes; order Orectolobiformes; family Hemiscylliidae; genus Chiloscyllium; species Chiloscyllium plagiosum. Next base: position 3,800 of record NW_025192960.1, on the reverse strand, counting down.
TATATCTACTTTCCCACTCCCGGAAGCCTCAGTGTCTATATATCTACTTTCCCACTCCCTGAATCATCAGTGACTCTATATCGACTTTCCCACACCCTGAAGCGTCAGTGACTGTATATCGACTTTCCCACTCCCTGAAGCCTCAGTGACTGTATATCGACTTTCCCACACCCAGAAGCCTCAGTGTCTATATATCTACTTTCCCACTCCCTGAAACATCAGTGTCTATATTTCTACTTTCCCACTCGCTGAAGCTTCAGTGTCTATAGATCTATTTTCCCACTCCATGAATCCTCAGTGTCTTTACATCTACTTTCCCACAAACTGAAGCTACACTGCCTATATATCTACTTTCCCACTCCCTGAAACATCAGTGTCTATATTTCTACTTTCCCACTCGCTGAAGCATCAGTGTCTGCTTATATATCTTCCCGTTCCTGAAGCATCAGTGTCTATATATCTACTTTCTCACTCTTTGAAGCATCAGTGTCTGTATATCTACTTTCCCATTTCGTGAAGCATCAGTGCTTATATACCTACTTTCACACTCCCTGAATCATCACTTTCTATATGTCTACTTTCCCTCTCGCTGAATCATCAGTGTCTATATATCTACTTTCCCCCTCCCTGAAGCATCGGTGTCTGTATATCCACTTTCCCACTCCCTGAATCATCAATGTCTATACATCTACTTTCCCATTCCCTGAAGCTTCAGTGTCTATATGTCTACTTTCCCACACCCTGAATCATCAGTGTCTCTATATCTAGTTTCCCATTCCCTGAATCATCAGTGTCTGTATATCTACTTTCCCACTCTCTGAAGCATGAGTGTCTATATATCTACTTTCCCACTCCTCGAAGCATCGGTGTCTGTACATCCACTTTCCCACTCCCTGAATCATCAATGTCTATACATCTACTTTCCCATTCCCTGAAGCTTCAGTGTCTATATGTCTACTTTCCCACACCCTGAATCATCAGTGTCTCTATATCTAGTTTCCCATTCCCTGAATCATCAGAATCTGTATATCTACTTTCCCACTCCCTGAATCATCAGTTCCTGTATTTCTACTTTCCCACTCCCTGAATCATCATTGTTTATATGTTTACTTTCTCATTCCCTGAAACACCGGTGTCTAATTCTCTACTTTCCCACTCCATGTACCATCAGTGTCTGCATGTCTTCTTTCCCACAGCCTGAATCATTAGTGTCGAGACATCTACTTTCCCACTCTCGGAATCATCAGTGTCTGTATACCTACTTTGCCACTCCCTGAAGCATCACTCTCTGAATATCTATTTTCCCACTCTCTGAAGTATCAGTGCTAATATATCTACTTTCCCACTCCCTGAAGCATCGCTGTCTGTATATCTACGTTCCCACTCGCTGACTCATCAGTGTCTGTATATCTATATTCCCACTCTCTGAATCATCAGTGTCTGTATATCTACTTTTCCACTCCCTGAAGCATCAGTGTCTATATACATATATATACACACTTGCCCATTCCCTGAAATACGGGTGTCTACATATCTACTTTTCCACGCCCTGAAGCATCAGTGTCCATACATTTACTTTCCCACTTCCTGAATCATCAGTGCCTATATTTCTACTTTCCCACTCGCTGAAGCATCAGTGTCTGCTTATCTACTTTCCCACTCCCTGAAGCATCAGTGTCTATATATCTACTTTCTCACTCCGTCAAGCATCAGTGTCTGTATGTCCACTTTCCCATTCCTGGAATCATCAGTAATTGTGTATCTACTTTCCCACTCCCTGTAGCATCAGTGTCTGTGTATCTTCTTTCCCACTACCTGAATCATTAGTGTCCACACATATACTTTCCCATTCCCTGAATCACCGGTCACTACATATCTACTTTCCCACTCCCTGAAACATCAGTGTCTGAATTTGTACTTTCCCACTCTCTGAATTATCAGTGTCTGTATATCTACTTTCCCACACCTTAAAGCATCAGTGTCTATATATCTACTTTCCCATTCCTTGAAACATCAGTTTCTATATATCTACATTCCCACTCCCTGAAGCATCACTGTCTGCATATCTAATTTCACACTCCCTGAAGCATCAGTGTTTGTACATCCACTTTCCCACTCCCTGAAGCATCAGTGTCTGTATATCTACTTGCCCACTCCCTGAATCATCAGTATCTATATATATTTTTTCCCATTCCCTGAATCACCGGTGTCTATATATCTACTTCCCAATCCCTCAAGCATCAGTTTCTGTATATCGACATTCCCACTCCGTGGATCATCAGTGTTTGTACATCCAATTTTCCACTCCCTGAATCATCAGTGTCTGAATATCTACTTTCCCACACCTTGAAGCATCAGTGTCTATATATCGACTTTCCCATTCCCTGAAACATCAGTGTCTATATATCTACATTTCCACTCCCTGAAGCATCACTGTCTGCATATCTAATTTCACACTCCCTGAAGCATCAGTGTTTGTACATCCACTTTCCCACTCCCTGAAGCATCAGTGTCTGTATATCTACTTGCCCACTCCTTGAATCATCAGTATCTATATATATTTTTTCCCATTCCCTGAAGCATCAGTGTCTGTATATCTACTTTCCCACTCCCTGAAGCTTCAGGGTCTGTCTTTCTACATTCCCACTCCCTGAAGCATCAGTGTCTCTACTTTCCCACTCCCTGAATCATCATTGTCGGTATATCTACTTGCCCACTCCCTGAATCATCAGTATCTATACACATATTTTCCTATTCCCTGAATCACCGGTGTCTACATATCTACTTCCCACTCCTTCAAGCATCAGTTTCTGTACATCTACTTTCCCACTCCCTGATACGTCAGTGTCTGTATATCGACCTTCCCACTCCTTGGATCATCATTGTTTGTACATCCACTTTCCCACTCCCTGAAGCATCAGTGTTTATATATCTACTCTCCCACTCAATGAAGCATCGGTGTGTGTATATCAACTTTCCCATTCCCAGAAGCATAAGTGCTAATATATCTACTTTCCCACTCTCTGAAGCATCGCTGTCTGTGTATCTACTATCACACTCCATGAATCATCACTTTCTTTCTGTTTACTTTCCCACCCTCTGAATCATCAGTGTCTGTATATCGACTTACCCACTCCCTGAAGCATCACTATCTGTATATCTACTTTCCCACTCCCTGAATCATCAGTGTCTACACATATAATTTCCCATTCCCTGAAGCGTTCATTTCTGTACATATACTTTCACAATCCCTGATTCATCAGTGTCTGAATATCTACTTTCCCACTCCCTGAATCATCAGTATCTACATATCTACTTTCCCATTCCCTGAATCACCGGTATCTTAATATCTGTGTCTATATATATATTTTCCCATTCCCTGAATCACCGGTGTCTACATATCTACTTTCCCACTCCCTGAAGCATCAGTGTCTATATATCGTCATTCCCACTCCTTGAATCTTCAGTTTTTTGTATGTCGACTTTCCCACTTCCTGAAGCATCACTCTCTGTATATCTACATTCCCACTCGCTGAATCATCAGTGTCTGTATATCTACTTTCCCACTTCCTGAATCATCAGTGTCTATATTTCTATTTTCCCACTCGCTGAAGCATCAGTGTCTGCTTATCTACTTTCCCATTGCCTGAAGCATCAGTGTCTATATATCTACTTTCTCACTCCGTCAAGCATCAGTGTCTATATGTCCACTTTCCCATTCCCGGAATCATCAGTAATTGTGTATCGACTTTCCCACTCCCTGAGGCATCAGTGTCTATATATCGACATTCCCACTCCTT
>NW_025192959.1:0-3812 GCF_004010195.1 Chiloscyllium plagiosum | reverse complement strand
ATGAATATGTACACATTAAATCTGCCTTCAAAATCTAATTTGGATGTTTGCAATTATTTTGCAAGTTGAGTACCAAGCTAACTTGAAACACACTTTCTAGGGTTATGCAGTTGTGCTAATTCTAACATTTGACATTCTGAGGCAGCAATGATCACAACCATACAATACAATTGCATGACATCTAAATCAAGACCATCCTTCACTCTATAATGACTTACTGATAAGTCCTGATTCTTATATGATGCAAGTCGTTCAACAATAAAAGTTGAAAAATCTACGCATCCAAGTAATATCGCCCTGTAAAGTTTGAAAATCTTCAGTAACATAGATAATATTCTATAGAGACATGGCCGGCAACTAACATATCCGAGCCAACTAACCGAGTATTTCTAATGTATAAAACGAATCCATAGATTGCATATAATGCAGGCAAACAATCTGATGCAGGAACAGTTGCCCACATTGATCTTCCAGCCGTTAAGGTCCAATCGATTTCTGCTATCTAATTAATGCTATAGGATGACTTACATTACGAACAATCCTGCCTCTTGTTTCGAATGGGCAACCCAGGCAATTACGTAACAAAGATTCCTTGCCCAATTGTTTCCCACTAGCCTATTAACAGAAACATTATGGGATGTGTCTTGAAAGGTTGTGTGACATATAAAGAGCTACCATCCTCGCAACGGTGATCTATTGTTGACAGAAAAGATGATCAGTTCAGACTATCGGGACATATCAGAACTGTCAAGGCTGGTAGAAAAGAAGATGGTGGTGTTTGATAAAGGTTTAAACTTTTAGCAATAACTTCACTTTTAAGGCGTTCCTCTGTCGAATACCCTTAGCCAAATCATACACTAATGATATATCACATTGTCATAAGCTTGTAATAATCTCATTTGTACATCTTCACTGAGGAAGCCCAAGGCTTGTGTGATATGACTGACACCTCGGATCCTAAATCAAACCATGGCTGAGTGCTTAAAGAGCTCCACAATGTCCAGATTTGGTGTGTTGACTTCAAGCCATTGTCACCCATGACAATTTGAGGCAATGACTAATTCTAATTGAAAAAGAGTAGACATTATCTCTCGATATTCATTTGGAGCTGCCGTTGCTAATCATCTCGGTATAAGCAATCTGATAATTAATGAGACCATTATATGAGCCCACTGTCTCCCTAAGTGACTGATGTCAGAACTCTTCCAATTGACGCTTCCGATTGAATCGCATTGCTTCTGTTTCTGCAGTCACATTTATACCCGGCCCGCCAAATCAGACAATGTCCTTCCCAAAAGCACATTGATGAACTAAACGTCATTCTCATAAGTTTTCAACCATTATAAATATTCCGTTAAATTGGTTGATTTATAATTAATTTTAATTTTAACTCACGATTTTATTGAATTCAATTTATCATTTTCCAAAGTTAATTGACATTTGTTTTCCTTTGTGATTAAGTATTGGATGACTACAATATTGTGGCTTGGACCAGGAAAAAAGTAGGAGGCATGGCTCAGGTGCAGGCTGCTGGGATCAAGGAAATCGCGTTAGTTATTTAGGGGAAATCGGGATTTACTGAAGAAAGCAACCAGGAATGCAAAAAAGGGGCACGAATTAGCCTTGGCTGAGAAGATTAGCGTAAAACCAACAAAATATATTTTCCTGTATTAGAGGAAAACGAATAACTATAGAGTGTATAGGACCCATCAAGAATGGAAGTGAACATGTATGCGTAGAGCCAGAGGAGCTTGATAAGGTCCTCAATGAGTATTTCCCCTCTGTGTTTGCCGTGAAGAAATACATGTAGACTCGTGAACCTGGGGAAGCTCGTTGCCATTTCTTGGGTACAAACCTTAGCACAAGAGAGGAGGTGTTTCATGTGTTTAAATAGGAAGATAGATCAACTTCCTGGTCCTGATCAGATATATCCAAAACATTGCAAGAGCACTAAAATAATTTTGGGGGGCCTCACTGATGATTTGTATTATTTTTACCCACGGGTGACGTTCCAGAAGACTGGTAAGGTAGCGAATGTTGTGTCCTTATTAAAGGAATGTTGCAAAGGCAAGTCTGTGTAACGTAGGCTAATAAGCCTAACATCTATGGTAGGTAACTTACTTGACAAAGGTCTGAGCGATAATACATACATGCATTTGGAAAGACAAGATTGGTTGGGAATAGTCTGCATGATCTTATGGAGAGGAGATTATGCTTGACAAAATAAATAGGGAGTTTACCAGAAGGTTTGACAAGATTATGTTGATAGCTGCAGTATATATTGTTTTCAGTAATGCCTTTGGATAGGGATCCACATTGTAGGATTCTCTAGCAGGTTCGATTGCATGAAATCTCGGCGGAGACAGCAAATTGGATGCACAATTGTGTTGATGGTTGGAATCAGAGGGTAACATTGGAAGGATGCTTGACAGACTGGAGGTCTTTGACCAGTGGAGTCTCTCAGGAGGCCGTGCATAACTCATTGCCGTTTGTTATCTATATCAATGTTTTGGAGGAAAATGTCCTGGGCATGAAGAGAAATTTTGTAAATGATATTCTCGGAGTAGGTGTTGTGGACTGTGAAGAAGGTTGTCAGAAATTGCATCAGGACCTTAATAATCTGGGGAAGCAGGCCTAGAAATGTGAAATCGATTTTAGTAGTGACAAGTGTTAGGTCTTACATTTTATAAAGTCAAACCAAGGTAGAAGAATCACAAGAATGGTAGGGCCTTACGAAGTGTAAAGCAATAAAGGAACCTTAGTATTCAGGCGCACGCTTCATAGTTTCACATTTTCTTTGAACTGGAGCCAGTTCCGCCATTCATTAAGACCATGACAGACCAGTCCATAGTCTCAGCTTCTACTACTTGCATTATCTCCAAAATCCTTAATTCCCCCACTTTGCAAAAACCCATCGAATTGGGTGCTAAGGCTATTAAATGAAATTGCCTTCACTTTTTCCTTTGTCACAAATTTTTAGAAGTGGGGTCCCAGGCAGACAAGCGAGTGAAGAAGGGATTTGACACACTGGTCTTCAACACGCAGGGCATTAATATGGAAATTATTTTGCATTTGTAAAGACGTGGATGAGACAGCACTTGTTGCATTTGTAAAGACGTGGATGAGACAGCACTTGTTGAACTGTGTTCCGTTCTGGTCACCTTGTTGTATCAAGGATATCAATCAAGTGGAAACAGTGCAGAAGAAATTTACTAGGATTTCGCCAGGATTCAACTGTCTGAAATGTAAGGAGAGAATGGAAAATCAGGACTTACATCTTCAGAGCGCAAAACAATATGAGGACTGGAATTGGGGATATCTTATACATGTGTATAAGGTCATGAGAGTCGTGGATCGGGTGAATACACTCAGTTCGTTTCCTCGGTTTGGGTAATCAAAGGCTGGAAGTCATCATTTTAACGTTCAAGAGTATAATCAATGTAAGAAAGCAAGTTGGATAACACAAGGGGTTGATTGTAAGTGGAATGCGCTGCCAAGGGAAATTATTGAGGCGGGTACATCAACAAAATTTAAAAGGCACTTGAACAATTACGAGGATTAGAAATATTTAGAAGGATGTGGGTCAAGCGCTGAGAAATGGGGTCGGAGTTCATGGACATTTTGTGCGGCATGGACTAATTTGGGTCGAAGTGCGTCTCTCTGTTCTGTAGAACTCCATTTATAAATGAGTTTCCGACTCTACGAGAAGGGATGCAAGGTCACAGCTCCCCGAAAGTGATAACACAAGTAGATAAGATGGTAAAACCAGCAGACTGAGTACTCGCCATCATCGGTCATATGAGTGATTGAAG
>NW_025192958.1:0-3812 GCF_004010195.1 Chiloscyllium plagiosum | reverse complement strand
TCAATTTCCCTCTGTCTATTAGGGAGTCTATAACGCATTCCCAATAATGTGATCATTACTTTCTTATTTTTCAGTTCCACACAAATAACTTCCTTGGATGTATTTCCGGGAATATCCTCCCTCAGCACAGCTGTAATACTATCCCTTATCAAAAATGCCACTCCATCCTCTATTGCCTCCCTTTCTATCCATCCTCTCGCATTTGTATCCTGGAACATTAAGCTGCCAGTCCTGCCCACACCTGAGCCATGTTTCTGTAATTACTAAGATGTCCCAGTCTCATGTTCTTAACCTTGCTCAGAGTTCACTTGCCTTCCCTGTTAGACCCCTTGCATTGAAATACATGCAGTTAAATTTATTAGTCCTAACTGTCCCTGCCTGCCCTGACTGACTCACTTCTGTTCTCAACTGCACCAGTGTCAGATTGATCTCTTTCCTCACTATCTCCCTGGGTCCCAACCCCTCCTCCCTCCCAACTTACTAGTTTAAATCCTCCCGAGCAGCTTAGCAAATCTCCCTGCCAGTATGCTAGCCCCCCTTCCAATTTATGTGCAATCCGTCCTTCTTTTATAGGTCACTTGTACCCTAATAGAGATTCCAATAATCCAAAAATGTGAATCCTTTCCCCATACACCAGCTCCTCAGCCATGCATTTCATCTCCTCTGTCCTCCTATTCCTGCTCTCACGAGCTCGTTGCTCCTGGAGTAATCCAGATATTACTACTCTCCAGGACTACTTTTTAAAATTTCTGCCTAACTCTCTGTAATCTCCCTTCAGAATCTCAACCTTTTCCCTCCGTATTGTCGTTGGTTCTAATGTGGACAATGACCTATTTTTCCTGAGTGAAAACTGATGAGAAATTTTCGTTCAGCACCTCTCCAATATCCACAGGGTCCACACACAACTTCCCACTTCTGACTTTGACTGGGCCTATTCCGACTCTGATCATCCTTTTATTCCTCACAAACCGATAGAAAGCTTTAAAGTTGTCCTTTACACTACCTGCTAAAGACTGCTCTTGACTCCTCCTTGCTTTTCTTAACTCTCTCTTTAAATCCTTCCTCGCTGATCTATAACTCGCCATCATCTCCTCTGAACCATCTCGTCTCAACGTCACATAAGCCTCCCTCTTCCAATTAACAAGAGGTACAATTTCTTTAGTCAACCACGGTTCCCTTACCTTGTCCCTTCCTCCCTGTCTGACACGGACATACCTATCAAGGACATGCAATATCTGGTCCTTAAATCAGCTCCATACTTTGATTGTCCCCATCCCCTGCATTTTGATACCTCATTCTATGCCTCCCAAGTCTTGCCTAATTACATTATAATTGCCTTTCCCCCATCTATAAATCTTGACCTGTGGCATGTATCTATCTCTTTCCATCGCTAAACTAAATGGAACTAAATTATGGTCACTCTTTCCAAAGTGTTCACCTACAATTAAACCAAACACCTGGCCTCGTTTATTCCCAAGTGCTAGACATAGAAAAACATAGAACAATCGAAGAAAATAAATATATATATATAGAAAATCTACATCAGATCATTTGGCGTATTTCTAAAAATGTAAATTGTGAGAAAGTAGCAATAACATCTTCTGTAAACATGAAGCGTGGGACCAGAATGCCAGTGTAACTTGGACAGTGAAAACAGTACATGACTCAATAAGAAGGCAAAAAGAAGCTTAAGTTAGATGACGAGCGCTTCGAATAGTAGAAGCCACAGACACATCCACATGTGGTAGTGAACACTTTTATCTATCTATCTATCTATCTATCTATCTATCTATCTATCTATCTATCTATCTATCTATTTCTCTGTCTGTCTGTCGTCTATCTATCTATCCATTCATCCATCCTACACTCACTCACCCTTTGTATCCTCTCTATTTGTACTCTTTGTGAATGCTTGAATCACACGTTAATCACAAAGGACCATAATTTATAGAAGTGTAATTACGCAAGTGGACCAATCAAAATGTCTCTGCCATTTGATTTTGACTGGTATGCTTTACACAATCCTTATCCTGCCATCTCCCCGTAATCCTTCATTCCCTGACTAATCCAGAAACTATCTATCTCTGCCTTCAATGCACAAAATGTCTTGACCTCCGCAGCCCTCTGTTGCGAGTAACTTTTCGGATTAATCTCCCACTAGCTGAATAAATTCTTCATCGCAGTTCGAAAGGGATGTTCTTTCATTCTGAAACTGTGACCTTGAGTCCTAATCTCTCGTACTAATTGAAACATATTCTCCACCTCCACCCAATCCAGGCATTTCAAAATTCTGAAAGTTTCAATCATATGCCTCCTCGTCTTTCCAACTCTATTACATACTGACTCAGATGTACGAGGCCTAACATTTCTCACAATATTCCAATGTTCTAAAGATAAGGCACTGAATGGGTCATTACACAGTGCTTGTCTGCTTCTGTATTACAGCCATCTTCAATCGAATACCAACATAGAATTTGTCTTTGTAACCTCCAATTGAGACTTCATGTGAACCTTAAATGAATCCTGTGCAAGGACTCCAAGGTCCCTTTGTCCTTCACATTTCCAAAGTTTTAACCAGTTTGGAAAGTAGTCTGTGCCTGTATTCTTCTACCAAAGGGCATAATTTTACACTTTTAAGTACTGTATTCCACCAGAAACGTGTCTGCCCATTCGCCTAGCATGTCCACGTGCTTCCACAGAATCTGCATTTCCTCAGCGCTACCTGCCCCTCCATGTAGCCTTCTGTCATGTGCGAACTCATCAGCACTTCCTTCAGTTTGTTCGTCTCGAATGGTTACTTTTGAAATAAACAGTTGGAATCCCACTATTGGGCCCTGCAGAAATCTGCTAGTCACCGGCTTCCATTGTGAAAAAGACCCCTTTGTCCTTCCTCTTTGCAATTTGCTCGTCACTCTTTCCTCAATTCTTTCTAGCCATTGTCGCTAACATCACTGGCTCTCATCTTATTTAGCCTCCAACTATATTGAACACAGTGAAAGGCATTCTGGAAATTCAAATAGGTCATGTCCACTGGCTCTTTTTTCTCTATTTTGCTCAGTACCTTCTCCAATAATTTTAACAGATTGCCAGGCATCAACTCTCCCTGACGAAGCCGTTCTGACTCCATTCTATTTTTCTAAGCATGCCCAAGTACTTAACAATTACATTCTTAACAATGGAGTCCAAAACCATTCAACAAAAAGAAGTTAGACTAATCAGCCGAAAAATTCCCGTGTTCTATTTCCTTCCCTTCCATAACAGTGGTCTTACATTAATCGTTTTCCAGCCTTCTGGGACCTTTCCTGACTCCAGTGATACCTGAAATATCGCCACCAAATGCCTCTACAATCTCCGCAGCTATCTTCTTCATAACAATGAAGGAGAGGTCGCTTGGTCTGGAGGACTGATCCATATTGAAATCGTTTACATCCACCTTCTCCTTAGTGATGGCCACTAAATTCATCTCTGACCCCTGACTCTCTTGATTCTTTGGTGAGTCTGGTGGTGTGTCTGCCAATATGAAAACTCATGCAAAGTACATACTCAATTCCTCCGCCATTTCTTTATGTGCTAATATTATTTATCCCGCCTCATTTTCCATTGGTCCTCTATCCATTCTTGACGCCGTTTTATTTATAGACACCAAAAGAAATCTCTTACCATCTTCGTTTATATTGCAGGCTATTTCATCTCCCCACATAATGATTTTTTTCCCGCTAATCCTCACCACATGATATGCATTTTCTTTTGCATTTACTCTGCCCCTGACTTCGCTCATCAACCATGGTTCCCTTATGTTCCCCTCCCTTCAG
>NW_025192957.1:1484-3811 GCF_004010195.1 Chiloscyllium plagiosum | reverse complement strand
ACAGTGAGGTTTCTCAGTATAGGATTGGGGTAGCTTACGCAGACAAGGAGTATTTTATGGAATGGTGCTATTTACAGAGACTATGAAGTTGTATGGAATTGAGGGACAAACAGCGATATGGAAGGCTGTAGTTAATGAATTGATTTGTTGATGTCGGATGCTGAGGTTCTGGAAATTATATGGACCGGAAAGCTGGACAATCTGTCAGAGCTTACAGAGACAGGAACAGCAATAGAGCCTGGAGACACTAACACAGATAAGGAGTATTGCAGACACTGGAGGAGGTTTCTGCTCTAGGGATGGTGGTAGGGGAGTGTAGCGTTTACACAGATAGGGGTGTAAGAGCTGGAGAAGATTATGGAGATGATTGATGGGGAGACTGGAGGAGCTTACATTGACAGGGCTGGTGAGAGCGACAGGAGGATGTTACATAAGTCTTGTAGAAACAGATCGGGAGAGTCACAAGCATTGGAGTTGTTTCCACAGATCGAGGGTGTTGCAGGGACCTGAGACGATTATGCAGATAGGGAGGATTTTAGAATGTCCACATTTTCAGAGTGTTTCAGGACTGAAAAAGGTGACACAGTGAAGGAGGGATGTTGGAGCTGTGGGGGTTCACAGGGACTTGGAGGTTTGAAGGGTTTGGGGCTGTTTATGGACAGAGGGATATATTTAGGGACAATAATATGGAACGCAGAGGGAGAGTTTAGATTAGAAACCGTACAGCATGGGAACAGGGACTTCGGCCCAACAAGTCCACACCAACCCACCAAAGAGTAACCCACCCAGACCCACTTCTCTCTGACAATGCACCTCACACTATGGGCAACTTACAATGGCCAATTCACCTGACCTGCACATCTTGGGAGTGTCGGAGGAAACCCACACAGACACGGGGACAATGTGCAAACTCCACACAGACAGTCACTCAACGCTGGAATCAAACCTGGGGCCCTGGCGCTTTGAGGCAGCATTGCTCACCACTGAGCCACCGTGCTGCCCCAAATTGCTGATTTACACAGAGACAATGTTTGAGGTGCTGGGAGGACTATAGGGAGTGGAGGAGCAAACAGAGATATGGAGTGTAGTTGTGGCTTGAAAAGTGTCTGGAGGTGTTTATGCAGATAAGGTAGTCAGTAAGGTTGGGAGCAGGTTACTGAGGTCATGTGATGCTATAGGCCAGTAGGCAGGAGTGTTATAGGGCCTGCAGCAGGTTACAGTGATATAATGTTCTCTTGGGGCTTGAGGAAGGTACACAGGAGGGTATATTAGAACATAGAACATAGAACATAGAACAATACAGCATAGAACAGGCCCTTCGGCCCAGGATGTTGTGCCGAACATTTGTCCTAGCTTAAGCACCTATCCATGTACCTATCCAATTGCCGCTTAAAGGTCACCAAAGATTCTGACTCTACCACTCCCACAGGCAGCGCATTCCATGCCCCCACCACTCTCTGGGTAAAGAACCCACCCCTGACATCTCCCCTATACCTTCCACCCTTCACCTTAAATTTATGTCCCCTTGTAACACTCTGTTGTACCCGGGGAAAAAGTACAACAGAGTGTTACAAGGGGACATAAATTTAAGGTGAAGGATGGAAGGTATAGGGGAGATGTCAGGGGTAGATTCTTTACCCAGAGAGTGGTGGGGGCATGGAATGCACTGCCCGTGGGAGTGGTAGAGTCGGAATCATTGGCGACCTTTAAGCGGCATTTGGATAGGTACATGGATGGGTACTTAATCTAGGTTAGAAGTTCGGCACAACATCGTGGGCCAAAGGGCCTGTTCTGTGCTGTATTGTCCTATGTTCTATGTTCTTAAGAGGACAGTCGACAATGTGATCAATGACAAAAAAAACTGAGATGCCAACTCACGAGGCAAGATTATTTCACGCAAAGGAAAATGGTCAAAATTCAGAAATGAGGTAAACGACAAGACATTGGAATCCAGTGAACAGAGAAGGCAATGGAAATGAAGTCAACGATGCCAGGTGCAGATCATATTTTATTTAGGATATTATGCAAAAGTAAAATTTATTTTCTTTGCACAGGTGAATGTGAGTAGTATCAGTGATGATTTGAGGTAATTGCATCTCTAGAGGTCTGATGCATGTAAAAATACACATTACCTTCCCATACCTTGGCCACACACCAGTCACTGATCTTCAGCCTCTGCTGAAAACATTCATTCTCAGAAATGGCAAAAGCACCGATTTTCCTGTTGAAGGAGTTTTACTATCCACTTCTCGCAGCTGTTAGTCTTCCAGGTAAACCATTCAATCAGTTTGTATTTAATTGATTTTAGTTTTTCCTTGTTAATGGTA
>NW_025192957.1:0-1331 GCF_004010195.1 Chiloscyllium plagiosum | reverse complement strand
CACATGGAGAGATACTGAGTGATATCACCAGAATGCAGGAAGGCATCACGATCAAACCACAGTCACGAAGAAGGTGCACTAGGATCAGTACTCAGGGATGAGCGAGCTATCAGTGGGCCAGGCAATGGCCTCGTGTTACTCTCACTAGACTGTTCAGCCAGAACTTAATGCCAGTAGCAGGGATACCCATCTGACTACTTAATACCCTTTAAGTAAGGAAATCTGTTATAGGCTGCCAGTCTAGACTACATATGAATCCAGACCCAGAGCAATGGGATTGACTCTCAAATGCCCACTGTAATGGTCTGGCAAGCCACTCAGCTCTAAGGCTGGTCAGGGTGGGCATGCGATGCTGGCCAGCCAGAGAGAGCAATATCTCACGAGTGAATTAAAACTAACACTGCTGGGACCAGTGTCCTGTCCAGTCATGTCGGTAGGTTTATGGACGGGGCTTTAAACTGACATGGAGGGTGCAGAGACAGGGTACAGGTGAAAGGAGCTTTCCAAATCCAAAGGGAAAATGTGAAGCCTCGGAACAGCATGGGAATGTGGCTGAAGACAAGCAGAAAGGAACAGGAAGGGACAGAGTTTAACGAAAACTGTACATCAATGAATCAGTTTGTGACAGGACATTGTGGGAAAGAGGAAATTATAATTTTTTTTGGAATGGGCAAAGTATCTACAATAAGGTCATCGACTTGTGACACAGAGAAAAATGAGACTTAGTCACCAGACAGACGTGGTTACAGGTTGAACAAAAGGTGGAACATAAATATTCAACAGTAAACAACCTTACAGGATCTCAGGCAGAATGGAAAAACAAGATGGGAACCCTGACACTAATGGATAACAAAGGCATTACAGAGAAAGCATTTGGCCTCAGATTATGCAGCTGAATCAGCCTGAATGCAAATTCTGGGTGCTGTGTGTCAAAAACACAAGCAGGAGAACAGTTTTTATGATGCCTTGCAGTATTTCATTGCTCATCCCTGCATTAAACAGGACTTCATCAGAAGTTGTAGCAAAGGTGGTGAGATAATTTTTGGAGACTTCAATCTTTGTATAATCTGGGACAGACACATTGGCAAGAGTGATATTATCCGAGATCCTCCTTGAATGTTTTTGTCAGTGTTTCTTTGATTAACACATTGTGCAAATAGCTAGGATGTAACTATCTCAGATCGACCGTTGGGTGATGAAGCTGAGTGAATGCGTAATATCACACCGAGATCCTCCAAGGAATTGTACCGGAATTCAAAGAGATTATGACACTTTAAAGTGACCATAAAGCACACCAGAGCATCAGTAACAAAGCCAATTACATGATTTTG
>NW_025192956.1:1921-3811 GCF_004010195.1 Chiloscyllium plagiosum | reverse complement strand
CCACCTATATGCATTTTAAGACATCCAGCACCTTCTCCCTTCTAATATGGACATTTTCCAAGATATCGCCATCGAGTTCCCCACCTTAAATTTTCTTCTTCATAGTAAACACTAATGCAAAATATTCGTTTAGAATATCCCCACCTCCTGCTGCTCCATTCATCGGCTGCATTGCTGACGTTTAAGGGATCCTACTCTCTCCCGAGTTAGCCTTTTATCCGTCTTTTATTTATGACAGGCATTTGAATTCTCATTAACCCTATTTGCCAAAGTTATCTCATGTCCCCTTCTCACACTCCTGATTCCCCTCTCAAGTATATTCCGACTACCTTTATACTCTGCTAATGATTCACTCGATCTCTGCTGTCAATACCTGACATATGCTTCCTTCGTTTTCTTAACCACAACCTCAATTTCTCTAGTGATCCAGTATTCCTTTTTCAGCCTAGCAATGTCCTTCACCCGAACAGGAACATGCTGTCTCTGGATTCTTATTATCGCATTTTTGAAGGCTTCTCATTTTTTATCTGTTGCTTTACTGGCCCCCAGTCAGCTTCGGAAAATTCTTTCCCCATACCTTCAAAATTGGCGTTCCTCCCCTTTGGATCACTAAGTTTTAGAACCGGTCTATATTTTCCCATCACTGTTTTAAAACATTAGAGTTATGGTCTCTGGCCCAACATGCTCCCCGACTGACACCTCAGTGACCTGCTCTGCATAGTTTCCCAAGAGTAAGTTAAGTTATTCACTGTCTCTCGTCGGGACATCCACATAATTTATTAGAACGCTTTCTTACACACACTTGACAAATTCCTCTCCGTCTAAACCCTTAAAACTATAGCAATTTTAGTTTATTTTTGCAAGGTTAAAATCCCTACCATTACCATTGTATTATTCTTACAGATAACTACGATCCCCTTGCAAGATTGTTTATCAATTTCCAGTTGATTATTGTAGGGTGTGTAGAACAATCCCGATAAGGTAATCATTCCTTTCAAAGTTCCCGCTCCACATCCCTGGATGTGTTACCAAGCGCATCCTCCTTAGGTACATAAAACAACAAACGTGACGTCCCCTTTGTCCCTTGATATTGCGCCGACCTGTGGAATCACGCTGAAGCCCATCTAATCTTCCCTCCACAACTGGCGACATCCTGGCAAATCCACTCTGTAATATTTCCAAAGCAGCCACATCCTTCCCATAATGCGGTGACCAGAACTGTACGCAAAAATCCAAATGTGGTTGTAACAGTATTGTTTTTTTAAGCTTCAGCATGATCTCGTGGACCCGAAAATCAATCCCTTGATCAATAACAGCTAACAAACTGTATGCCTTCTTACTTCCCTATCATACTTGTCGGTAATTTTCAAGGATCTTAAGTACCTTGCACCAAGAACTCTCTTCTCATCTTCACTACCAAGAATCTTACCATTAGCCCAGTACTCTGTATTCCTGTTACTTCTTCCATAGTGAATCACCTCACACTTTTCCACACTAAACTTCATTTGCCAACTGTCTGCCCAACTATACGGCTTCTCTCTATCTCTCTGTAAAATACAACATCCTTCACCACTATCCACAACAGACCAACCTTCGTGTCATCCGCAAATTTACTAACCCACACTTCGATGCTCTCATTCGCGCCATTTATAAAAATGAAAAACAGTGTCCCAAAAACAGATCCTTGCAGAACGCCACTCATAACCAAACTCCAGGATGAATATTTCCCATCAACTGTCACCTTCTGTATGCTTTCAGCTAGCTAATTTCTTATCCAAACTGCTAAATCACCCTCAATCCCATGTCGCCGTATTTGTGCAATAGCCTACAGTGGGAAACTTATCAAACATTTTACTGAAATTCATATCTACGATATCAACCGCTTTACCA
>NW_025192956.1:0-932 GCF_004010195.1 Chiloscyllium plagiosum | reverse complement strand
CATTTATCTCTCCACCCTTCAGGCACTCTGCCTGTATTCCTGATGAAGAGCTTTTTGCCCGAAACGTCGATTTCACTGCTCCTCGGATGCTGCCTGAACTGCTGTGCTTTTACAGCAAAACGGTATTCCAGAATCTGGTTTCCAGCATCTGCAGTCATTGTATTTACCTTTGAGCGCATTGTACACCCTCTCCGAGATATTCTTGATCCTTGCACCGGTGAGGCAACAGGCCAATCGCGCTGTCCCCTGCAGAATGTTTGTACCTCTGAATTTCGAGGTTCCTATCACAACCAATCGCTTGGAACCTGACATTCGACGTTACATTAAAGCCTGCCTTGGTGACAGAAACTTGGCTGCTGGTGCTACATTCATCTGAGATCCATCTCGAGTACATCCCAAGCAGCATACTTGTTTGAGATGGGGATAGCTACCATAAACTCCAGCACTACCTGCCTCTTCTTTCTAACTTTAATAGACGTAACCCATCTACATGACAGTATCTGCGGATTTTCTCCCTTCCTATAACTGCTATGCTCCTGTAAATTCTTCGCTGTCTCTACCTGCCGTTCCAGCTGATCAAATTAATCTTATTGAATTCATAACCAAACACTCTAACTGCCAACATACTCAACAGGAGCATGGAAACTCTCCCTCACCCCTCACATCGTAGAGGAAGGGCACATCACTCTCCTAAAGGCAATCTTTGCACCTGAACAATCTATAGCTACAAGAAATAGCACAGTCTTACTGCTCTAATAAAGCACTGCTCCAGGCAAATTCAGTATCAATATTTTGTATTTTTGAATGTAATCAAGAGGCAGAACTCAACAAACATATCATCACAAAAAACCCACTCTATTCACGATTGCAGACTTCCAAAAAAAGAGCAGTGGGCTTCCACTTAAAATAGTTTAAAAACTATGCACTTAGCT
>NW_025192955.1:0-3811 GCF_004010195.1 Chiloscyllium plagiosum | reverse complement strand
GTCTATGACTTCCCTTATCATTCAATGTTTCATAGTCCTCCCCGAGTATATCTCTACTTCCTTGGTTGAATTGAAGCTTTGCTTCCAAATTATCCCCAGAAACTTCTGCCATTTCAGCTTCAATGTCTTCTCGGCTCGGCTCCCCCTTCCAGTACACTCTGGCCAGATATTCCCTCTTGTCTTTGATGTTAAATTTCTCAATTATAATCACTTCTCATCTAAATGTTAGCAATAGATATAAACTGAGAGAGGGAGCTTTAAGAGGTGGGATACGGGGAACGATTGAAGGATTTATTAATTAGGTACAAAGAGAGAAAGAGACAGAGAATGTAGATGAGGCGATAAACTCATAAAATAATATTTAAAAAGTTTACTGACAGCAGTCGATGAACTTCCTTATTTCTTTTGGCAATCCCCATGTACTGTGATCCTTTGTACAGTTGGTATGCAACAGAGTAATATGATCAAATTCTGTGTCTGACGCAGCTATTTTTATCTCAAATTATATGACTGACAGCAGTTGTTGAAAGAACCCAGAAGGAAAATATATTTATTTCCAGGTAGATATTGAATTAACTGAAATAGTTGGGATGCCAGGAGCAGGAATTTATAACACACATCTTGATGAGGAGTAGGTCAAGAGCAGGGAATCCCAAGAAACGGGAATGTAAGACCTCAACTCAGGATCAAATAGTGATTTAATGTTTTATCTTTTTTCTACATCACATTCATCATGTTTTATTAAATGTGTCTCCGTTGTTCATTCTGAAGACCTTGTGCACATATGTAAAATATTGTCTATCTGCAAAAACAATGATTAAACAGAGTGTATTAAATCATTTTTCTGCATCCCATTTCGAATTATCCTGTTTGCTCCACATTCCCCTCGCTATTCGCTGTTGCAAGTGCATTCTGCTCTCTCCCTGTATTTTACTTTTTTCTGTCTTTCAAAACGATATTGATAACAGGGAGGTATTACTTCACTCCACAGCCACTGTCTGCTATTCTTTTCTGTTTCTTAACCAATGCCAGGCACATTCTGTCTCTGACTCTTCACTCGCAATGAACACGGTAATTGTAAATGTAACATTTATTTTTGGGATAAGGCCAGAAAATCTGAAAAAGAACATAAAAACGTGCAAGCAGATGTTTACAGCTTTACAAACAAATTCTTGAAGTGCGTTTTGTTAAAGAGATAATGTTTCCTTATTAAAGCAATTAAAGGGAAGTTCATCAGAAATACAGACTTTCTGTGTGTCTTCAGGGCAGTTTTGTCCAGACACAGTTTTAAAACTGACAGCTGCTGTAATACCGAGGAAATGTCTATGTCGTAACAACATCTCGATTGGCTCTTTGTAACGCAAGTACATGGAGTATTGTATGTGGATAACACACATAGTACTCAAGCCAGTGAAGAGAAAGTATCACCTTTCTCCTTTACCTCTAACATTGCTGGAGTAATTGGAAATGGGCGATATGACAAATAGCACCGCACTATATTTCCAAGTATTGGTTATGGTTAAAATTTCGGAGAAAATATGAACTGTTATCATTCAAGCAGTAAACGGTCGCTTTCTCTGTTTTGGTGGTGTTCCTGCTAAGTCTATCCCTGTCCATGTATTAATTCTGTCAACTATTCTGAATGCCATCGCTTTATCTATTCTCTATATTTGTAAAAAAATGTGAGCTATTGCATTTGTTTTCAATCAAAAAGTCCATTCCAATTCCATGCAAGTTATGCCCTTTCCATTCACACACCTGAAGTGGAACAAATAGACAATAGACAATAGACAATGGGTGCAGGAGTTGGCCATTCTGCCATTTGAGCTTTCATCACCATTCAATATATCACCCTTAATCAGTATCCTGTTCCTGCCTTATCTCCATAACCCTTGACTCCACTATCCTTGAGAGCTCTATCCAACTCTTTCTTAAATGAATCCCGAGACTGGGCATCCACTGCCCTCTGGGGCAGAGCATTCCACACACCCACCACTCGCTGGGTGAAGAAATTTCTCCTCATCTCTTTCCGAAATGGTCTACCCCGTATTTTTAAGCTGTGTCCTCTGGTTCGGCACTCACCCATCAGCGCAAACATGTTTTCTGCCTCCAGACGTCCAATCCTTTAATAATCTTACATGTTTCAATCAGATCCCGTCTCAGTCTTCTAAATTCAAGGCGATACAAGCCCAGTCGCTCCAGTCTTTCAGCGTAAGATAGTCCCGCCATTCCAGGAATTGGCCTCGTGAACATACGCTGCACTCCCACAACAGCCAGAAGGTCTTTCCTCAAACGTGGAGACCAGAATTGCACACAATACTCCAGGTGTGGTCTCACCAGGGCCCTGTACAGCTGCAGAAGAACCTCTTTGCTTCTGTACTCAATCCCTCTTGATATGAAGGCCAGCATGCTATTAGCCTTCTTCACTACCTGCTGTAACTGCATACTTACCTTAATTGACTGGTGTACAAGAACACCCAGATCTCTTTGTACTACCCCTTTACCGAAATTGATTCCATTTAGGTAGTAATCTGCCTTCATGTTCTTGCCACCAAAGTGGATAACCATACATTTATCCACATTTAAACTGCATCTGCCATGCATCTGAACACTGATCTAACCTGTCCAGGTCACCCTGTAATCTCCAAACATCCCTCTCACATTTCACCCTGCTACCCAGCTTACTATCATAAGCAAATTTGCTAATGTTATTACTTATACCATCTTCTATATCATTAATATATATTGTAAAAAGTTGCAGTCCAAGCACTGATCCCTGCGGTACCACACTCGTCACTGCCTGCCATTCCGAAATGGAGCCGTTTATCACTACACTTTGTTTACTGTCAGCCAACCAACTTTCAATTCAAGTTAGTACTTTGCCCACAATTCCATGTGCACTAATTTTGGTCACTAACCTCCTATGTGGGACTTTATCAAAAGCTTTTTGAAAGTCCAGGTACACTACATCTACTGGATCTCCCTCGCCCACTTTCAGAGTTACATCCTCAAAAAATTCAAGAAGATTAGTCAAGCATGATTTTCCCTTCATAAATTAATGCTGACACTGACCTATCCTGTTACTACTATCCAGATGTGCCGTAATTTCATCCTTTGTAATAAACTCCAGCATCTTTCCCACCACTGAGGTCAGACTAACTGGTCTATAATTTCCTGGTTTTTCTCACCCACCTTTGTTAAAACGTGGTACAACGTTAGCCAACCTCTAATCTGCAGGAACTGATCCCGAATCAATCGAACTCTGGAAAATAATTACCAACGCATCCATGATTTCTCGAGACACCACTTTCAATACCCTGGGATGTAGTCCATCAGGCCGCGGGGACTTATCAACATTCAGACCTAACAGTTTCTCCAAAACCAATTCCTGGCAAATATAAATTCCCTTAAGTTCAGGTCTTCAGCCACTTACCTCAGGGAGATTGCCTGCGTCTTCCCCAGTGAACACAGATCTGAAGTACCAATTCAATTCTTCTGCTATTTCTTTGTTCCCCGTAATATATCCCCCTGTTTCTGTCTTCAAGGGCCCAATTTTAGTCTTAACCAGTTTTTTGCCTTTCACATTCCTAAAAAGCTTTTATTATCCTCCTTTATATTTTTGACCAGTTTACCTTCGTACCTCATTTTTCCTCTGCGTATTTCGTTCTTAGCAATCCTCTGTTGTTCTTTAAAAGGTTCAGTCCTCCGTTTTCCCATTCATCTTTGCTATGTTGTATTTTTTCTCTTTTAACTTACACATACCAAATGTGTTCATAATCTCGGTGGTCAATTTTGGCTTCTGCTGATTTAT
>NW_025192954.1:0-3811 GCF_004010195.1 Chiloscyllium plagiosum | reverse complement strand
CTACTTTCTCCCCACCCCCACCCTCCTCTCCTTTATCTCTCCACCCGACAGGCTCTCTGCCTGTATTCCTGATGAAGGGCTCTTTGCCCGAAACGTTGGTTTTCCTGCTCCTCAGATGCTGCCTGACCTGCTGTGCTTTCATCTCTTTCTCTGGCTCTCTGTGTGTGTCTCTCACTCTGTCTCAGATTTCAAATCGAATGTTGATTTTGCTGGTTGTACACCTTGTAGCTGTAACATTGTATTCCTCTCTGTTCAATCAAAACTATTGCATGCAAATCAAAACTATTCACTCTACCTCGTTACATGTGAAAAACATTAAATCAATCAACGCAGATCTCTCTCAGTCTTCCATTCAGTTTGGCTGCTGTTTTTGTTTGTGTCTCTGTAACTCTGTCTGTGTCCATCACTCACTTTTCTGTCTGTCTTACACTATGTCCTGCCCTCTTGCACTCTCTCGGTGATCCTCTGTCTGTCTCTCTCTCTCTCTCCCTCTCACTTGCTGTCCCTCACACACTGTCTCTGTGTCTGCACATGCCTCTGTCTTGCTCTCTCTCTTGTTCTGTGTCTCTGACTCTCACTCTCTTTTATCTCTCGCTCCATGTCACTCTGTCACTTACTCTGTCTGCCTCCCTGTCTCGCTTTCACTCTCCCTGTATATATGCCTTTCTGTATTTCTGTTTTTTTTCTCTGTCTTTCACCCTCTCTCTGCCTCACACTTGCTGTCTCACATGCCTGAGTGTGTCTCTCTCTGTAACCCTCTTTGTGTTCATGTAACTCTCTGTCTTTGTCTCACTTTTTGTGGGTTCTGTATCTCTCTCTCTCTCTCTCTCTCTCACACTTGTTCTCCCTTTACCTGTGTGTGTCTTGCTCTCTCTCTTTCTGATCCTGTGACTCACTGTCCCTGGCTCTCTTTTTCTCTGTGTTACTCTCTGTGAGTTTCTGTACACATCTCTCTCTCTCTATCTCTGACTTGTTCTCCCTGTGTCTGTGTCTTTCTCTCTCTGTGTCTACATTGTGTATCCACCAACCAGTTTTCAGTCCAGTTAAATATCCTATCTCCAGTCCCAAGCATTTTAATGTTTCCCTTTTAATCTTATGTGGGACTTTGTCTGAGAGCCTTCTGAAAGTCCGAATAAACCTCATGACTTGGCATAAACCCCACTCAACCAATATCATTAAAAGGTCTTTAAACTATAGCTCGCTTTCAAGATCTAAATGTTCCTGTGAGGGTGAAGGGCAAGGTTGGTGGGAATAGGGAACCCTGGATGACAAGGGATATTGAGGCTTTGACCAGACAAAAGGAGGTTGTGGCTCAGGTACAGGCAGCTGGGATCATGGGAGTACTTGGAGCTTTACAGGGAATACAGGAGTTTACTGAAGAGGAAACAGGAAGGTACAAAGGGGGCCTTGGCTGAGAGGATGAGGTCAATCCAAAGAGGTTTATCAAATGACAAAATATATCTAGAGAGAGAATAGGAAGCTGGCGGTATGGTGGCTCAGTGGTTAGCACTGCTGCCTCGCAGCACCAGGGACCCAGGTTCGATTCTAGCCTCAGGTGACTGTCTGTGTGGAGTTTGCACATTCTCCCTGTGTTTGCGTGGATTTCCTCCGGGTGCTCCGGTTTCCTCCCACAGTCCAGAGATATGCAGGTCAGGTGAGTTGACCACGCTAAGTTGCCCATAGTGTTCAGGGATGTGTAGGTTAGGTGCATTAGTCAGGGGTAAATGTAGAGCAGTAGGGTCTGGGTGGGTTACCTTTTGGAGGGCCAGTGTTGGGCTGAAGGGCCTGTTTTTACACTGTAGACCTCTCAAGGATCAAAGTGGGCATATATATGTAGACCCATAGGAAATGGGTGAGGACCTCATTGAATATTACTCCTCTGTGTTTATGGTGGAGAAGGACATGAAGACTTGGACATTTGGAAAGGTCAGTGATGATATCTTGGGGACAGACCATATCACAGTAGAGGAGGTGTTGGATATATTAGAATGTGTGAAGGTGGATAAATTAGATTACTTACAGTGTGGAAACAGGCCCTTCAGCCCAACAAGTCCACACCGACCTGCCGAAGCACAACCCACCCAGACCCATTCCCCTACATTTACCCCATTCACATAACACTTCGGGCAATTTAGCATGGCCAATCCACCCTAACCTGCACATCTTTGGACTGTGGGAGGAAACCGGAGCACCCGGAGGAAACCCACGCAGACACAGGGAGAACGTGCAAACTCCACACAGACAGTCACCTGAGGCGGGAATTGAACCCGGGTCTCTGGCACTGTGAGGCAGCAGTGCTGACCACTGTGCCACCCATAAATCTCCTGGTCCAGACCTGATATATCCAAGAACACTGCAAGAGGCCAGAGGTGAAATTGCGGGGAGCCTGAGAACTGTAGAGCAGTAAACCTGTGGGAGGGAAGTTACTGGAGAAGATTCTGAGGGATAAGATACATATGCATTTGGAAAGACAGGGTTTGATTAGGAATAGTCAGCACGGCTTTGTGAGTGGGAGATCTTTGATGAAGTCACCAGGGAGGTTGACGAGGGCAGGGCAGTAGATGTAGTCTATATCGATATCAGTAAGGCCTTTGATAAGGTAGTCTGCTCTGGAAAGTTAGATCGCATGGAATCTAGAGGGAGGGGGAAAATTGGATACACAATTGGCACGGTGGCACAGTGGTTAGCACTGTTGCCTCACAGCGCCAGAGACCCGGGTTCAATTCCTGCCTCAGGCGACTGACTGTGTGGAGTTTGCACATTCTCCCCGTGTCTGCGTGGGTTTCCTCCGGGTGCTCCGGTTTCCTCCCACAGTCCAAAGATGTGCAGGGTCAGGTGAATCGGCCATGGGAAGTTGCCCGTAGTGTTAGGTCAGGGGTAAATGTAGGGGAATGGGTGGGTTGCGCTTCGGAGGGTCGGTGTGGACTTGTTGGGCCGAAGGGCCGGTTTCCACACTGTAAGTAATCTAACCTAACAATTGGCTTGATGGTAGGAAGCAGAGGGTAGTAGTGGAAGGCTGCTTATTGGACTGGAGTCCTGTGACTAGTGGAGTGCCTTAGGGATTGGTGCTGGGCCCATTGCTGTTTCTTATCTGTATCAATAATTTGGATGAGAATATAGAAGGCAAAACTCGTAAGTTTGCAGATGACTCTAAAATAGGCGGTATTTTGGACAGTGAGGAAGATTATTAGAAATTGCAGTAGGATTTTGATCAGCTGGGGAAGTGGGCTGAGAAATGGCAAATGGAGTTTAAATTATAAGAACATCAGACCCAGGAGCAGGGGGAGGCCGTTCAGCCCCTTAAGAACATCAGACCCAGGAGCAGGGGGAGGCCGTTCAGCCCCTCGAGTCTGCTCTGCCACTCAATACAACCATGGCTGACCTTTTCACGGACTCAGCTCCACTTACCCACCCGCTCACAATGTCCCTTATTCCTTTACTGTTCAATAAAAATCTATCTTCGCCATAAAAATATTTACTGAGGAAGCCTCCACAGCTTCCCTGGGCAGGGAATTCCTCAGATTCACAACCCTCTGGGTGAAGAAGTTCCTCCCCAGTTCAGGCCTAAACCTGCTCCCTCTAACCTTGAGACCATGCCCTCTTGTCCTAGTCTCACCCACCAGTGGAAACATCTTCTCTACTTCAATTTTATCGATCCCCTTCAGAATTATCTGTTTCTATCAGATCCCCCTCATTCTACTAAATTAGAATGAATATAATCCCATTCTCCTCAGTCTGTCCTCATTAGCCAACCCCCTCAACTCTGGAATTAACCGAATGAACCTCCTCTGCACCCCCCTCCAGTGCCAGT
>NW_025192953.1:0-3811 GCF_004010195.1 Chiloscyllium plagiosum | reverse complement strand
TCCTGACCATTTTGTTCATTCCCATTCTCCTCCAAAATCCTATTTGACATCAGGTCATTATCATCCATTTCCTCACCATCACTAACATTAAGGAGCATTTCTGAATCTAAATCCTTATCACTAGTTTTATTCTTCTTATTTAACAATCGCCTTTTATCAGATGTGTTTTGCGGTTTTAGAACAGATTTTCTCTGCAATAACTTTATTAATATTTCTACAGCCAACAAATTCTAATTCTAGTTGTTGCAACCTCTCTACCTCTTCCTTAGACCACACTCCCCTCTTATTACCTTCCCTATTATCTATCCTATCCTTAATCACGGTCTTACCTTTTTTCCTTTTCTCATTCCTCAAGATGGGGTGTGTATGTCTTTCGTGTTGCCCCGACCCTCTGGCTGATTTAAATTTTAACGGGCATAATTCACATTGGTATGATTTTTCTAATTCACCTTCTACATTATTAACACCAGTACAATTACTAGTACCAAGACTAACATTATCACTCTTAGTACATTTTGGGTAGTGGCACGCTACTGCCTGATAACTCCCTTCCCATTTACATTTGTTACATCTAATACTTACCGATTTAATTCCTTTAAATATTTGTAAATGTTTCCTAAACATCCCTGTGGTGTTATAAATATTATTGCAATAACTACATTTAAAATCTTCTATAGGGTAATTAATTATTACTTCCAGTTTCTCGGTTTCTTTAATTAACGGGTAAATAATCCTCCGCTCATCTCTCTCCTCGTTACTCTCAGATACTCCGCTTCGACTAAAAACAAAAGGCCCTTTAAAATTCCAATTAAAAATTGTCCGGCTGTTAAATGGACATGGCTGTAGAGGGGCCTTCTCTACCAGCCTTTCCCTTCGAATCATGTCCTGATTACTCTGGACCATGTTAACAGCTCCCTTGTGCCTGCCCGAGGACAGCCTGGCCGGAATAATTCTTAAAGTCTCTTCCGTCTGAGTCTGAGTCGAGACGGATATCCCAGTCCGTTTTTGGCTCACATTTAGCAAATGGAGCCGCCAAAAGCAACCATGCGGGGCGGTTATTTACCCGGTCTCCCACCCAACCGGATACTTTGGAATCGGCCATAATCGCCTCTACCAAATTTGGTTCCAATCAGACCGAATGGTCACCAGCCGTCTCGTATCTTCTCTGGAGGTCGTATTAGCCGGCCTGGTCCGAGTAATGCTCAAACGACAGA
The DNA here is from genome assembly GCF_004010195.1 of Chiloscyllium plagiosum. Classification (NCBI taxonomy): domain Eukaryota; kingdom Metazoa; phylum Chordata; class Chondrichthyes; order Orectolobiformes; family Hemiscylliidae; genus Chiloscyllium; species Chiloscyllium plagiosum. Next base: position 2,597 of record NW_025192953.1, on the reverse strand, counting down.
TAAAACAATAAAAACCGCCCGCGGCGTATAGCGCTGGTAAAGTCAAGTTAAAACCAAAGATAAAATCGATGGTAAAAACACTGACAAGACCAGACTAAAACACCACAAAACAGTTTAAAATCACCTTCCCGCCAAGAGCTTCCTCATACAGGCCGTTACCAGGGGGAACCACGTGGAGGTTCGACCTTATTTTGTAATCGGTAAAAATACGTAGAAACGATCACAAAGGTGACTACGCAGGCACCGGTCGGAGACCAACAACCATAAAAACACTGTAGTCACATCCCCCCCATCACTGTAGTCACATCTTTTTGATGCACTCACCATACATGATGGATCGTGTCCATTTCGAGATTTTAACGTCGCTCGTTGACCAGTGGAAAAACCCCTATCCAGCGAAACCACAGCCAGAAGATCTAAAAGGGGACGGTAAAAAGTAAAAAAATGAAAATAACGTTGTCAAGCAGAATTTCAGCGAGGCGAGGGATGAGCTCGGGTTATTAACCGTTCGACTAAGTTACCACTCATCCTTTGTTGCGTGAAGCGTGCAGTTTATTTATTACCACCTAAATTTACCCACCACCAATTAACCTTGGTGAACTAAAATCACACAACTTTATTAATAAAATTTTAAATTTAACTCTACTTAAAATCAACCTATTTAAAACTATTTAAAATATTACTAAAACAATTTAAAAGAATTAAGAAATATAAAACAACCACACTTAAAAGACAAAATACGTCGATCGGAGCTCCTACGAGTCCATAAAAATCCGTAAAAGTTCGAGAGACAAAGATAAAGTAAGGCTTGTGATGTTTTGTGCAAATGATTTAAACTTTGCTATCCCGAGGCTTTTCATCAAATCCGAGTTCTTCTCATACCATTTCCCACGGGCTCCCATCACAAACCCATAAAAAGATGGTGAGGTCCATTATCTCTTTACCCAAATGTTTATATTTCTCTATCTTCTCCTCCCAAGCCAATTCGAGAGAATTTAATTGAAGGTCAGATCTCACGGTAATGTCAACCACCACGATCTGCTGTTCCTTCTTCTAGATTAGGTCTGGGATCCAGAGTTTCCCTGACAATCTTTAATTCGTGGCTCTACATATATAGTCCACCCGTTTTTTCTTGACGAATTTAACTAATTCCTCCGCAATCTTATTGTGCCTCTTGACTCTCATGTTCTTCACGTATGGGCACCAACCAGAAATATGCGCGACCGTCTCCGAGATATCATTACATCTTCTACAATTTTTAATATTAAACGGCCTGCCATATGACAAAGATGCCCGCGTTGGAAATAGATTCGTTCTTAACAAAATTGAACTAGTCACTTTGGACGTCTTCATAAATTGTATCTTCTTCAGCCAACTGTTGGAAATACTATCATTTTTGTAATAGTGGACTCCTGCCCCTTGACAAGGGAGGGTCATCCATCTCTGCATCTCTATTAATCTCCAATTTGCATAGTTGGTATTGGCAAATTCCTCCATCCCATCTTCACTATCCTCAATGATAGCATCCACTTCATCCGCTCCTAGATTAATATTTGGATTCCAGATGTTTTCCATAACCTTTACTTTACTCAGTTTATGCATTTTCTCTGCCACACTATTACCTTCAGACCGAAATGACGCATGCAATACTTCATCTTCCGATTTCTGTAGCGTTCCGTATTTCCGCATAATCGAGATCGGAATGAAGGTTGACAATCTATTTAAGGCCAGGCCGCTGTCACGGGATTTAGCATAAAGCCCTCCATCCGTGATAGATTGCGGAAGGTGTAAAATCTCCTTCACCGCGCTTTTAATAATATTATCTAATTTGTTAAGATAATTAAAAGAAACCTCTGATAAAACTAAATAATAATGCAGCCTAGGAATAAAATAGGTTTATAAAAGATCTATACTTTGCACCGGTTTTAGGGGGGCTCTTTTTAAATTCCTTATCCATACATCCAGTTGGTTTTCCCAATCAGCTTTACTAATTCCTAACCACGGATCTATTTTAGCCCCTAAATATTTATGCGGTTCCCGGTTCTATAAATTGTATACTCCCTTCATTCAATTTCCAATTTGATTTATCGTTGAATATAAATGTCTTGTTCCTATAAGTAACGTAAAATACTTTTGTTTTCTTAACATTTACTTCCATCCCCGTATTATTACAAAATTTTGAACACTTTTAAATTATACACCATACCCTCATACAATTGGCTAATTAGGGCTATGTCATCCGCGAATGCTAGCGTTGCGCAGTGACAACTATTCCCATCTCCTAGGAATATTCCTTTTTGCTTTTCCTCAATAGTGCTAATTAACGGGTCCATTACTATATTAAACAAAATCGGTGATAGTGCATCACCTTGCTTCACTCCTCGTAAAATCTGAATGTTTCCGATTTTGCAATTAAAACCTTCAACATGAGTAAAGTTATTCTCACATAAATTCGTAATTAATTTTATGAATATTAACGGGAGTTGGAGTCTTTTCAGCGCGATACTAATTAATTTATGACCTACTGTGTCAAAAGCCTTAGCTAAGTCTATAAAAACTACCGCTAATGTTTTCCAGGATTTTTATATTCTCTTCAC
>NW_025192952.1:0-3811 GCF_004010195.1 Chiloscyllium plagiosum | reverse complement strand
CAGCACAGGGGAACGCCATATAACCATTACAGGCTGTTATGGTGAAGCAGGGACGCCTTGGGTAGCTGTCAGGAAATGCAGAATAGAGAACATTACTCATTTTGTGTTTGGAAAGCTGTAACGAGTGGAATTCTTCAGGGTTCTGTGTGAGTTCATCAACAAAATACAATCTATTCTAATGAACCGGATGAAGGAGATGGAGCTCAGTTCGCTCATGCACCTGGATAGTCATTCAATAAGATGTCAAATGGAGACAGAGCATCTGCAATATAATACAGACAGGGGGAGGGCAGAGCGTCTGCAATGGGATACAGACGGGGGAGGGCAGAGGAGCATCTGCAATAGAATACAGACAGGGAGAGGGCAGAGCGTCTGCAATGGGATACAGACAGGGGGAGGGCAGGGCGTCTAAAATGGAATACAGACAGGGGAAGGACAGATCACCTGCAATTGGATACAGACAGTGGAGGGAAGACTGTCTGCAGTGGGATACAGACGGGGGAGGGTAGAGCGTCTGCAATGGAATACAGACAAGGGAGTTCAGAGCGTCTGCAATAGGATACAGACAGGGCGAGGGAAGAGCGTCTGCGATGGGACACTGACTGGGGGAGGGAAAAGCGCCTGCAATGAGATACAGACAGGGGGAGGTCAGTGTGTCTGCAATGGGAGACAGACTGGGGAAGGGATGCACTTCTGCAATGGGATACAGACAGGGGGAGGGAAGAGCGTCTGCAAAGGGATACAGACAGGGGGAGGTCAGACCGTCTGCAATGGGATACAGACAGGGGAGGGCAGAGCGTCTGAAATGGGATACAGACCGGGAAGGCATAGCGTCTGCAGTGGGATACAGACGGGGAGGGCAGAGCATCTGCAATGGGATCCAGACAGGGGAAGGGCAGAGTGTCTGTAATGGGACACAGCTAGGGGAAGGCAAAGCGTCTGCTGTGGGATACAGATGGGGAGGGCAGAGAATCTGCAATGGGATACAGATGGGGCGGGCAGAGCGTCGACAATGGGATACAGACGGGGAAGGGCAGAGTGTCTGCAATGGGATACGGACAGGAGGAGGGCAGAGCGTCTGCAATGGGATACAGACAAGAGGAGACAGAGCGTCTGCAATGGGATACCGATGGGTGAGGGCAAAGGGTCTGCTACTGGATCCAGACGGGGAGGCAGAGCATCAGCAATGGGATACAGACGGAGGAGGGCAGTGCTTCTGCAATGGGATACAGACAGTGGGAGTGCAAAATGTCTTCAATGCGACACAGACTAGGGAGGGCACAGCAACAAGAAATGGCATATAGACAGAGGATGGCTGAGAGCAAAGCTTCAGCAGAAAAAAAAACACGGAAAAGACGAAATATCAGAAATTTATTTAAATGCAAGGAGAATGCAGAACTCGGTGTTACAGAGGGATTTGTGTGTCTTAGTACATGAAGATGAAGCAAGTGATTTGGAAGATAAATGTCGTGATCCTGTTGTTTCTCTTTATTCATTCTTGGGATGAAGGCAATACGTTATGAAGAATTAACAGTCCAGCCTGAGAATGAGGTTTTTTTTTACTACCCATATAAGATCTTGAGAATAGTGGAGTTAGTGAATACCGGATAGATATTTCTTCTTGTGTGGGAGAATAAAACTGGGGAAATACTTTAAGAATAAGACAGGTCCAAAGGAAAGGTCATTGAACAGAAAAATTGAACTGTGAATTATCTTCCTACATGCTGACAGACAGGCTGAACGTTTCCAGAAATTACTATATATGTTTATGAATGTTCATTTTAACACAGATATTGTGAAGTCATGAAACGCTTACTTTTACATTATGCAGGCACATATTAACACATCTTCAAAACAATTATGACCATTTATTGTTAATGAATTGATTCTGCAATACCGCACTGACCTGGAGTCGAGAATGTGATGGAGTCATATAGTTCGGACAATGTTCAAGAAGAGCTCACAGAGTCCAGTGAGGGACTGATAACGTGACTGATTTAACTTACAGATGGAACATGTAGTCTATCTGTGGAGAAACGTTCTATTGCTCCATTTCTGTTTCCCTATCGCTCATCACAGCAATGTGTGGGATTGAAAAAAAGCCCAGCCGTCTTTCCCACTAATGGAGGATTCCTTATGAGGATTCATTGGAATTCCCTATTGTCTGAAGCAAAACAATTCAGCCAAATTCAACTGTTTCAAATAGAAATCCCATTGTCAGAAGGCTGTGCAAGCAGAATAACAGCAGAAGTAATTATCCGACTCAATAGTGAGGGGAACAGATAGGAGATTCTGTGGCTCCAAATGGGAATCCGGAATGGTGTGTAGCCTCCCAAATGCCAGGGTCCAGGATGTCTCAGAGCGGCTGCAGAACGTGCTCACCGGGGGTGAGGTGGGCGGGGGGGGGGGGGGAGTGGGTGGGATGCAGCCAGAAGTCATTGTGCACATTGGTACAAAGGACAGAGTGATGCAGGTAGAAATAATGATGACATCCTGCAGAGTGACAGTAGAGAGCTAGGGAAAAGGATAAAAGACAGTGGTAATATCCAGTTTACTTCCAGTTCTCCGTGCTGGTGAGGGAAAGAGTAGGAGGATATAGTAAATGAAGGGGTGGTGAAAGAATTGGTGCATGGGACAGAGATTTTTGGATTACTGGGATCTTTTGTGGGGCAAGGTGACATGTTCAGGAAGGACGGGTTGTACCTGAGCTGGAAGGGGACCAATATGCTGGCAGGCAGGTTTGCAACTGTTGCAAGGGAGGGTTTCAATTAGATTGGCTGGGGTTGGGGAGGGGTGGGATCCTCAACAGCAGGGAGGCAAGTGCGAGGCTGGAAGGAGATATAGTAATCAGAAACAGTAAAATGAAGAGACAGGTCAGGCTAGACAATGACAGGGAGCAAGGAATGCCTGTTGAATTAAATTGCAACTGTTTCAATGCAAGATGGCTGACAGGTAAGACCGATGAACTCAGGGCATGGATCGGTGCGTGGAACTGGGATATTATAGCCATTACTGGAACATGGCTAAGGGAGGGACAACACCAGCAGCTTAAAGTACCAGGGTACAGGTGATTTATGTGGGACAGAGATGGTGGAAAGAGAGGACTGGGAGTTTCATTGTTAATTAAGGCGAGTAACACAGCAGTAAACAGAGATAAAATAACTGATGGATCATCCTGTGAGGATTTGTCTGGGAGCGAATAAATAAGAAGAGAATGGTCATAGGATTTGGATTGTACTATAGGTCCCCAAATAATAAACGAGGAATTAGGGGAACAAAAATATGTAGACAGACTGGGGAGACTTGTAGGGCCAATAGGATTGCATTAGCAGGAGATTTTAATTTCCCTAACATAGACTGGGAATTACATAGAATTAAGGACTGAGATGGGGTGTATTTATTAAGTGTGTTCAGAATAGTTTCCTCAAGCAGTAAGTAGAGGGTGCAAATCGCGAAGGGACGAAGCGTGACCTATTCTAAGATCTAGGGCAGGACAGGTGACTGAGGTGACAGTGGGGGAGCACTCTGGGACCCATAAACATAGTTCTATTAATTTTTAAATAGTTATGGAGAAGGACAAAATTGGTCCACATCTTCAGGTTCAAACTTGGGGCAAGGCGAATTTTAATGGAATGAGACAGGAGCTTGTAGGGGTTGGTTGGAGGAGTTTGTTTGCAGGCGAAGGGACCTCCTGCAAGTTGGAGGATTTTAAAAGTGAAATGTCGACAGTTCAAGGTCTATATGTTCCTGTGAGAGTAAAAGACAAGGTTGATAGGAAGATTGAACCTCGGATGTCAGGAGATATTGAGGC
>NW_025192951.1:0-3811 GCF_004010195.1 Chiloscyllium plagiosum | reverse complement strand
AGAGAAAATATTCCACGATTGAGAAAGAACTATCAATGACCTATGAAGCAGAAACTCCAAGGAGAAGAGTGGGCGGTACGGTTATACAGTGGCACAGTGGTTAGCACTGCTGCCTCGCGGTGCCAGAGATCCCCGCCTCAGGCAACTCTCTGTGTGGAGTTTGCACATTCTGCGTGTCTGCGTGGGTTTCTACCGGGTGCTCTGGTTTTCTCCCACAATTTAGGTTGGGTGTATTGACCATGCTAAATTGCCTGTAGTGTTAGGTCAAGGGGTAAATGTAGGAGAATGGGTCTGGGTGGGTTATGCTTCGGCCGGTTGGTGTGGACTTGTTGGGCCGAAGGGCCTGTTTCGACACTGTAAGTAATCTAATCAAGAAACGAAGACAGAGGAAGATACAAAGAGAAGATTCGACAGCTGGCTGGTTCTGAAATCTGAATGTTTTGGTATATCTTAATTGGGGCGGGGGGGGAGGGAGGTTATCGGACCAGTATTGTACAAGAGAAAGTAAAAGATAGGTCAGAGAAAGGAGTTGCAAACAGCTGTTAATTAATTATTCTCTTTTAGCTTTTTAAAAAAATTGTCAGTTTTTACTTTAAATAGTGACCTTTAAATTAGCGCGGGATGGTGTGTGGGTGGGTGGGTGGGGGGCACGGGGCGTTGTAACACATTAACTCGGATTTCTCTCCACAGATGCTACCAGACCTGCAAAGCGTTTCCGGCACATGTCTGTCTTAGTTTCTGGTTTACGTAATCTGCAGTTCTCTTGACTATCTTCTGTGTATCATTGACAGCCACGGTTGAGGTCCTGGAGGACAGGAAGACAACTAATGTTGTCACATTATTTGTAATTTGGCTGCAAAGAAAACCCAGGGAACTACAGACCAGTGAGTTTGATGTCAAAGGTGAAGAAGTGTTTGTAGGAGATTCTGAGAGGAAGGATTTACATGCATTTGGAAAGGCAAGGACTGATTAGGGATATTCAGCACAGCGTTATGTCTAGGAATCCATATCTCATAAACTAGATTGCAGTTTTTGAAGAGGTGATTGGGAAGATAAATGAAGGTAAAGCAGCATACGTTGTCTACGTGGACCTTCGTGAGGCCCAACAAGGTTCCACGTGGTAGCCTGGTTAATAAGGTTAGATCACATGAGATCAGGGAGACCTATCCAATTAGATACAAAACTGGCTTGACTATAGGAGACAGAGGCAGTTGGGAGAGATTTCCTGTTCCACTTGGAGGCCTGAGTCCAGCGTTGTGCCGCAATGACCAGGTTGTTGCTCATTGTTTTTGTAAATGATTTGGATGACAATACTGGAACCATGGATATTAATTTGGAGAAGAAATCCCCAAAATTGGAGTTATGGTGGACTGTGAAGAAGGCTGTCTTAGAGAATAAAGATATCTTGATCTACTTGGCAAGTGAGCTGAGGATTGGCTGATGGAGCTTCATGCAGATACATGCGAGATGTTGCACTTTGTTAGGCAAACGAGTGTAGGATTTATTTCAGTAAATGGTAGCGTGCTAGGGAGTGTTGCCAAATAGAGAGATCCAGGGGCCAGGTATATAGTTCCATGAAAGTGGAGTCGTATGTTGACAGGGCAGTGAATAAGGCATAAGGCAAACTGACTTTCATCGGTCAGAGCATTGATTACAGGAATTGGAGCATCATGCCGTGGTTCTACAAGAAAATAGTAAGGCCACATTTGGAGTACTGAGTACAATTCTTGTCGCCCTGCTATAGGAAGGATGTTATAAACTGGGACGGGGACAAAAGTATTTAAAATGATGTGACGGAGACCGGAGGTTTTGAGATATAAGGCTGGGATTTTGTTCCTTTTGCGTTGGAGGCTGAGAGGTGACCTTTCTTTCATCATGAGAGGCATGGATAGGATGAATAGACAATACCTTTTCCCACGGGTGGGTGTGTCCAGAACCAGAGAGGATAGGTTTAAGGTGGGAGGGAAGACATTTAAAAGAGATCAAAAGAACAGTTGTTTCTCACAGAGGGTTGTATGTATAGGTAGCGAGCTGTCAGAGGAAATTGCATTGGGGAGTACAAATACAACATTTGAAAGACAATTGGATGTGTACATGAATAGGTTTGGAGGGGGTCTATGCTAATAGAAGGAAAATAGTAATAATTCAATTTAGAAAACTAGGCGAGCATGGACGAGTTAAGCCGAAAGGTCTGTTTGCATATTGTATAATTATAAGAGTATGACGCTTTCACTCCTCCTTCATCACTAGTCCTTTATTGCACTCAATTCATTTTCAAGTCAAAACTCATCTGTAAATACTTTAAATGATCTAACTTTCCAAACTTTCTTAAACAGAGAATTGCTGGCATTGATGTGGTTCTGTAGACCACAGCAGCAGCAGAAGCAGAATTATATTCAAGCACAATCTATAATGATTTTCCTGGGATGATCCCTCGGTCTATCATTCCAACCAAGTTGATCTATGGTTCAGTGATATATTGGTGAACGTACCAGTATCTGAATCATGTGTACCTAAACCGGATGACAACTCGATAAAGCAACCAAAATTGACTGCTTGCATTCCAAACAGCAGAACTAACATCTGATAGAGAGGGTGCAAAGATCCCAACACCAACAAACCAAGAGTCCTGTCACATCCAGCCATAAATGGTGATGGACGGTTAAACAACTTCATGGAGGAGAAGGCTCCAATATTATCCCCATCCAAAATAATGGAACAGCCCTGTACATCAGTGTAATAGATAAGAATGTAGTTTTGGTATGATACTATACCAGAAGTGGATGATTAACCTCACCCTCGCCATGATATCCACAGAATCACAGATGCCCGTCTTCAATCAATTTGATTTGCTTCACGTGACTTCAAGAAACTGGTGAACAAAGTAGATAGGATAAAGGCAATGTGCCCTGACAACATTCCTGCAAGAGAACTGAAGACTTGTGCTGCACAATAAGCCGTGTCCCTGAGGAAGCTGTTTCATTCCAGCTCCAAATCTGACATCTCCATAGAAATGCGGAAATTACTCAGCTATGTCCAGTTCCCTAAGAGGGGATTAATTAAAATCTGACCCATTACCACCCCCTCAGTCCCATTACAATAGTTAAACTATTAGAAGTCCTTTTCGCCAGATCTTTCAAACAGCACAAAAATATCCTGCTCAGTGTGGTTCCAGATAGCTACCAATGTGGAGATGGTACTGTGTTGTGGAAATGTTACTGGATGACCAGTCCAGACCAGGCTAATGCTCTGGCAGCTGATGGAAGTTAATAACAATTAATATAATATCGAGATCTAAAATCTGTTGTCAGTAACGATGACGCTGAAATCAATATCAATTGCAAACTCCAATTTGCTTCACCAATGTACTTTCAGGAAGTGAATTCTGGTCTGGTGAATTCCATGCATTCCTGGTCTGGCCTAAACTTGATTCCAGACACACACACACGTGATAAACTTTTTAATAGTCTCTAAACCGGTAAAGCAAGACACTAAATTGTATCAAACTGCTCCGAGGTTTGGAAGGTTAAAACTGACAGAACACCCAGCACCAGCCTCGGTATCAGAAAAGGGAACGGGAAACACAGTCTTGTTGACCCTGCAGACGTCTCCTCCCTAACATCTGAGAGCTTGTGACAGCTGTACTCCAGATGCCTCCCGATCGGTTTAGTGTCGAGAAATCCTGATTTATATTCAGTGCCTTGTGTTCCACAGCTTATGTGGGAGAGAAATCCCCAGAGCCACCAGTCACTGAGTGCAGACATTTATTCTCAACTCGATGCAGAGTGGCTTGCCTGTACCTAATACTGTG
>NW_025192950.1:0-3811 GCF_004010195.1 Chiloscyllium plagiosum | reverse complement strand
TTTCAGCTCTGATCTCCAGCATCTGCAGTCCTCTCTTTCTCCTGCGCTAAAATTGCCCATAGTGTCCAGGGATGTGGGTTAGCCAGATGAAATGCAGGGGTGAGAGTGTGGGTCATGGTGGGATGCTCTTCAGAGGTTTGGTGTCCCCCAAATAGGTTGAATGGCCTGCTTCCTAATTATGGAATGCTATGGTATATAAAGAGATCCCAGCACTTATCCTTGTTGTACCCCATAGGTCACAGACCTCTCGTCAGAAAATCATCCTTCCACAACCACCTTCTGTAACCAAGCTAACTTTTTTTTAATCCACCATAGGCAACTCAGCATCGATCGCATGTGATTTAGTCTTCGGGACCAACCTATCATGAGGGACCTTGTCAAATACTTTAATGAAGTCCATGAAGTCCATCCACTGACTTACCCTCAACAATCACCTTTGTTACTTCCTCAAAACTTCAAATCAAATTTGAGACACAACCTCTCCACTTTTCTCTGGTCTTCTATGATCTCACCTGAAGCTAAAGAGAATACAAAGATACCTATCCAGGCGTCACCCTTGCCATCCTCAGCGTTTTGGGATGGAACCCAACAGGCCCTGGTGACTTATCTACCTTGATGGTTTTTCAAGACACCCATCACCTCCTCCTTCCAACCTGCCCCAGAATATCAATGCAGCCCTTTCTAATCTTCCCATCAGAGGTCCTCCTCCTTGGTGAGTACTGATCCAAAATACATTAAAAGAACCTCAACCACCACCTCTGGCTCCTCGCATAAATTCTCTTTGTCCTAGAATGGACCTACCTGTTCCCTCATTACCCTCTTGCTCCTTAAATACCTCGGGATTCCCCTTAATTCTACTTGCCAAGGACATTTCATGGCCCTTCTAGACCTTGTAATTCCTTGTTTGAATTCTTTCCTGTTTCCTTTATATTCCTTAAAGGGACTACCTGAACTTCAGTTTCCTAAATCTTACATATGCTTCATTTTCTTTTTGCTCACCATTGATTCCCGATCACTACCACTGTCTAGAACTCTGTGAACATCAGATTAGTAAGTAAACCCTCTTGCTATGGAGATCATACTTACTATTTATGTGTTATCAGTGTCAAGAATTTGAGCCGATCTCTGATCCAACTTGATGCAGCCCTGTTCACAGGACAATACATTATAATGATAATGGAATATTGTCAGCCCCTTATCTGCACACTGGTCAAATGCTCCCATTGATGCGTAAAGATCCCAAGTCTCTCTGACACTATACTTTCTTCAGGACTCTGTTATTAATTACTCACTGCGTTACCAATACATTTTGTCAAAATGTACTGGCTCTCATTTCTCTGTATTGAATTCGATCTGCTACATCTGTGCCTGTTCTGCCACTCTTTTTAGAATCCCTACTGTGCAGAAAGCAGGTCATTTGACCCTTCAAGTCCAGATTGACCCTCTGAAGAGCATTCCAATGTGACCCACGCTCCTACCCTCTCCTTGTATCCCTGTATTGCCCCATAGTTAATCCACCTAGCCTGCACACTATGACTACTTTAGCACAGCCAATCTACCTAACCTCATCTTTGGACTGTGGAAGGAGACCAAAGCACCTACAGGAAACCCATGCTGACACAAGGAAAATGTGCAAACTCCACCACAAGTGGTCATCCAAGACTGGAATCAAACCCATGTTCCTGATACTATCAAGCAGCAGTACAACCGCGGAGCCAATGTGCGACCCAATTACCTTGAAGACCATTTTGTATGACTGTCTGCCAGCCTCCAGTTTGAAAAACAGCCATTTACACAACTTGCATTTTTTTAAGTCCTAAAGCAAATTGTTTTATTCAAGCTGACACTAACCATCCTATTCCATAAGCCTCTATTTTGTTAGCCAGTCTTTTATATAGTAAAGTCATTGCAGACAACTGTATTTTCACCAATATTCATTAAGAAAGTGAATTAGTCAAAAAATGGTCCATGCTGGTTCTCCTTAATAGGCACAAACTTTGTCAAGTCCCTAATCATTCTTTCACTAACATTATTTCCAAACCCTTACCAACTACTGACGTTAAACTGACTGGACTATAGTCACCGAAATGTTTTTACCTCTTATTTAACCAGGACGTCAAGCATTTGGCACTTTCCAATCCTCTGGCACCTCCCCGAAGTGTACAGCAGATCATAAGATTATGTTTACAATATTATAAGCCCCTTTCCACAACTCCCCCACTTTTCATAGTAGCCTGGGATACAAGCCATCCAGACGAACTAACTAAAGTGTCGGGTTGGCGTGAAAACAGCAGTTCTGCTGAGAATTTGGTTCTTTTCTCAAGAAGTGGTGCCCAGCACGTTAACTAACACTACAAAAGAAAAGTCCTGTTGGGGATTTTCAACACAATCAAAATGGTTGATGCACATATGCCTGAGGAAGTGTAGCATCTCGAGCTTGTGCAGCACAGCTGTCAGCATCAAAAGGAACATTATTTACGACAGGCAAAAATAGCAGAGTCAACAAGGCAATACATTTAAATATAGACTGACCACTTACTTTGATAGACTTGAAGTACAAGCAGGATTGTTTTTTAAAGGTAGATAATTGGCAGTACTAACAGTGACAGGTCAGGGATAATAGCCAAATGGTAAAGTAATCTACCCAAGGGAATCAACAGACAGATGCTGCCATATGGTCCCCAACTGTAAGCTTCACAACGCTACCTCTTTTGACCTGAGGTGTCATTGCTCAAACTGAAATTTCTCATTAGAAGGGAGGCACAGCAAAGACCAACATTTTACATCCTTTAATCAAAAGCAAAATATAAACCGTGTTCACCAGAGGTGAAAGAGGTAAAGAATGTCGGAAAATAGCTACAAGTTTGGGAAATCAGAACAACCAAGCCTGCCTCAGTGCAGCTAAATTCAAAGTAATGTTACTGACTGATATGACACAAAAGGTGGCCACTGGGCCCTTTGAAATGTGCTAGCTGTCTGACAGTAATATCCAATTAATCAGGATCTTCTGCACTTTCCCCATCATCCTACATATTAATTTATTACAAGTATTTAACCAAGTCTCCTTTGCAAGTTGCTTTTCAATTTGACACAACCTCACTTTCAGGCCCGGGTTTTCAGATCACAATAACTTGCCCTGTTTAAAACAAAGGTTTCCTCATATCATCTCTGGTTCTTTTGCATTTCATCTTAAATTTATGTTTATAGAGTCATACAGTCAAAAGCTGTACAGCATGGAAGCAGACCCTTTGGTGAAACTTGTCCATGCCGACCAGATATCCTAAATAAATCTTGTCCCATTTTCTAGCACTTGGCCCATATCCCTCTAAACCCTTCCTATCCATGTGCCCATCCAGATGCCTTTTAAATGTTGTCATTTAATCAGCATTCATGACTTCCTCTGGCAGCTCATTCTATACATGTACCACTCCCTACATGAATTGTTGCCCCTCAGGTCCCATTTATGTCCTTCCTCTCTCACCTTAAACCTACGCCCTCTAGTTTTGCACTCCTCTTACATGGGGAAAAGACTTTGGTAATTCATCCTATCTGTGCTCATGATTTTATAAAACTCTGTAAACTCATCCCTTAGCATCTGATGCTCCTGGGAAAAATAGTCCCAGCCTATTCAGCTTCTCCTTGTAGTTCAAACCCTCCAACCTCAGCAACATTCTTGTAAATCTTTTCTGAATTCTTTCAAGTTTAACAACATCTTTTCTATAACTGGGAGACCACAGCTGAAAGCAGTATTCCAAAAGTAGCCTAACCAATGTCCTGTACAACAGCCCAACTCATATACTCAATGCGGAGA
>NW_025192949.1:2311-3811 GCF_004010195.1 Chiloscyllium plagiosum | reverse complement strand
GTTCAAAGGTCGGCACAACATCGAGGGCCGAAGTGCCTGTACTGCACTGCATTGTTCTCTTTTCTACGTTCTATCTTGTCAGTACTTGCAGAGAGTGCTGGTGAGTGTGTCGGTAGATATGGCGTTGCCCCAGAGATGTGTGTCGGTATTTTAGTGTGTGGGGTACGGGGCAGAAGGTCGGTATTTCTAGAGGGCCACAGGGAGTATGTCAACATTTGCAAGGTGTCTTGGGGACTGTGTTGTTATTTAGAGGGTGGCCCGATGGAGCGTGTCTGTATTTGCAGGCTGGGTGTCAGGGCGTGTGTTGGTATTTACAGGGGTGTTCCCAGGGAGCCTGTCCTCATTTACATGTGAGTCCTGGGGTGTGTAATGGTATTTACAGCGGATGCCCTATGCAGTGTGTGCATGGGGGTCCCACGGAGAGTGTTAGCATTTGCATGGTATCCCATGGAGTGTGCCAGCATGTACCAGAATCTTGGGATATGCGTCAGCATTTGGGGTGGGGGGTTCCCGAGGAATGTGTCGGTCGTTACAAGTGCGTCCTGGGAAATCTCAGTTGTCACAGGGAGAGCCTGGGTAATGTGTCGGTATTTCTGGATGTCCCGGGGAGACTGTCAGTATTTAAATCGGTGTTCCAAGAAATGTATTGATATTCACAGGTGGATCGCATGCATTGAGTTGAAATTTACAAGGGACTCCCGGGACTGTGTTCGTATTTATAAGTGGTTCCCGTGGAATGTGTTGGTGAATCCTTTGAATCCGCTCCTACTCTGCTCATTAGCAACGGCATCTCAACAACACTCAAGATGTTTCCCTGGCAACGGCCTGGGAGCCCAATCCAACTCTCGTCCTGAATCAACGAACTGCTAACCCATCCTCCCTGTTTCTAGAAACGGCCTCTGAACCAATCACCACACTGTTCCCATGATAATGTCCTGCAATACCGTTTCGGTTCTGTGCTGCCTCTGAACCCTTCACAGCTCCGTTCACCTGGCAACAGTCTGTGACCCCCTTCACCCTGTTTCCCTAGCAACATCCTGTGACCCCATTCCAACTGTGTCCCCTAATCATTGGCCTGTTTGCCTATCCACATTAGGTTCACCCAGCAATGACCTGTGACATATCCCTACTCTGTTCTCCTTCCCACAGTCTGTGAGCTCATCCCAACTCTTTTCTCCTAGCAACTGCTTATCAAACCATTCCCAATCTATTCCCCGAGAAAGGGTTACTAAAATACTCCCCACTTGTTCCCATAGTAACGCCCTTTGCCCCCATTTCCACTCTCTTCTCCTCGCAACGTCCTTTGGACACATGCCCGCTCTGTTCCCTCATCAACAGCATGTGACCCTATACCCACGCTGTTTCCCTTGCAATACGCCATGACCCCTTACCAACTCTGTTCCCCGATTACGGCCGGTTAGTTCATTCATGCACTGTTCTCTTGGAAATCTCTTGTGATCCCATACCAAATCTGTTCCCCTCGCCACGGCCTACGAACCT
>NW_025192949.1:0-2229 GCF_004010195.1 Chiloscyllium plagiosum | reverse complement strand
AGTCGCTGCCTGGGACCCCATTTCTCTTCTTTTGTCAAAGTAAGGGCCTGTGAACCCATTCCCATTCTCTTCTTCTATCAACTGCCTGTCAACCGATCAATACAGCATTGTCCTGGCAACGTTCTGTGAACATATCCTAATTATGTTCCCTTTGCAACATTCCCTGAAACCATCCTCACGCTGCTCTCCAAGCAAAAGCCTGTGAACCAATCATTATTCTCTTCCCCACGGAACAGCCTGTGATACAATCTGCACCCTGTTTTCCTGGCAACAGCCTGTGAAACAGTTCCCAGTGTCTTTCCCTGGCAACGGCCTGAAAAACCATCTGTACTCTGTTCTCCGAGCAATTGCTGTGTCCCCATCCGGACTCTGTTCTCCCAGCAAAGTCCTGTGACCCATCCTTACTGTGCTGGTCTAGTAATGGCTTGTGAAACCATCCCCAATCTGTTCACCAAGGAAATACATGTGATCACGCCAAATGTGTTCTCTGAGCAACGACCTGCGAAATCATTCCCACTCTGTTCCTCCAGCAACGGCCTCAGAACTCATTCCTACTCTTTCCCCCATAGCAACCCCTTTAAACCCGTTCACATTACGTTCCGCTGGTGACGTCCTGTCAATGCATTCTCACTCTGTTCTCCCAGCAAGGGCCTTTGAACCCATCCCCACTCTGTTCTTCTAACGACAGTCAGTGAGCCAACTCCCACAGTTTCCCGATCAACAGCCTGTGAATCCTACAGTGTTTCCCTAGCGACAGCCTGTGAACCAATTCCCACTCTACCCGTAGCAACTGGCTGTGAACAGATCCCCACTCTGTTCCACTGGCAACGGCCTGTGAACCAATCCCGACACTGTTCTACTATTAAAAATTTGTGAGCCCATTTACACACGTTTCTCTGAACAACGGCCTGTGAACGCAAACCGAGCGTGTTTCCCTAGCGACTGCAGTTGAATCCATAAACAGTTTACTAGCCACAGACTGAGACCCTGTCCCCTCAGTGTTACGTTAGCAATGGCCTGTGAACTCATGTCATCTCTGTTCTCCAGCTAACGTCCTGAGAAACAATTCGCAAACTGTACTCCCAACAATTACCTGTGAACCCAATGCTACTCAGTTCAGCTAGCAACGGCTGTGAACCCATCCACACTCCAATAACCCAGCACCGGTCTCTGAGGCCATCTTCAATCTGTGCTGCGAACAGATGCCTGTGAACCCTTTACTACAATGTAAATCTTGTAGCGGACTTTAAGCTCATCCATACTCTGATACCCTCGCAACGGTATTGAAACCCATCCCCACTTTTTTTCATCAAACGTCCATTGAAAACATTCCCCTCTGTGTTCCTCACGTTTCTCTGCGAACCCATCGCAATTCTGCTACCCAAGCAACATCCCGTGAATCCGTCTCCAGTCTGTTTCCCCAGCCATTGCCGTTGAACCAATCTCCAGTCTTGTTCCATAGCATAATCTTTGAACCCATTCCCATTCTCTTCTCTTAGCAACGGCCTGTAAACACATTGCCACATAGTTCCTATGGCAGTGGCCGGTGATTTCACTCATAGAGTCATAGAAATTTACAGCATGGAAACAGACCTTTCGCTCCAACCTATCCAGCCGACCAGATATGCCTACCCAATCTAGTCCCACCTGCCAGCACCCGGCCCATATCGTTCCAAACCCTTCATATTCATATACCCATCCAAATGCCTCTTAAATATCGCAATTGTACCAGCCTCTACCACTTCCTCTGACAGCTCATTCCATACATGGACCACTCTTTGGTCTCTTTTATATCTTTCCCCTCTCAACCTAAAGCTATGCCCTCGAGTTCTGGACTCCCCGATACCAGGGAGAAGACTTTGTCTATTTATCCTTTCCATGCCCCTCATAATTTTGTAAGCCTCTATAAGGTCACCTCACAGCCTCCGACGCTCCAGGGAAAACAGCCCCAGCCAGTGCAGCCTCTCCCTATAGCTCAAATCCTCCGACCCTGGCGACATCTTTCTAAATCTTTTCTGAACCCTTTCAAGTTTCACGACATCTTTCCGATAGGAAGGAGACCAGAATTGCAAGCAATATTCCAACCGTGACCTAACTATTGTCCTTTACAACCTCAACATGACCTCCCAATTCCTGTACTCAATACTCTGACCAACAAAGGAACGACTGCCAAACGCCTTCTTCACTATCCTATCCATCTGAGACTCCACTTTCAAGGAGCTATGAACC
>NW_025192948.1:0-3811 GCF_004010195.1 Chiloscyllium plagiosum | reverse complement strand
TCTGAAAGCTCCTTCTGGATATTATCCGACAATTAATGACTTGTATCTGCATGGGATTGATAGCTTGGCCAATGACATTTTGCATCTGTTTGTTAGGGAAGGTGAGCGGCGAAGTGAGACATGGGAACTGATCTAAAGTGGTTATAAATTTTCTTTGCTTTATTCTGATCTGCCCGCACGCGATGTATTCCTGAGATTGTGTCTCTGCCAGCGTAAATGTATATTGCACAATGACTGTACTGACCCGAGACATGCGCGAGTTTCAAGTATTAGATTTAGGATACTGTGACAAAAATTGCCATTTGTCAATGTCTTCAGTGGTTTGCTGATCTCATTCGGTATGAAGAAAATTGACTATATATGTACCATTTCATATATAAGCAACTCAGAAGTCTCCGATGGATCATCCTCTGGACACTAAATGCTGAACACTGTGCATGCAGCTTTATCCTGGGCTCCAGCGCTGATGTAACAATCAGGGATATTGTCTGCGACCTGCATGTTTGGCGAAATGTCGCAACTGTTCATGGTTAATCTGATAGCATAAAAAAATCTCTTCAATGTGGATGGACTGCAAATACTTAATGGATGGCAACGATTGTGTGATCACTTGATCACCTCCCTGGATGATCGCACTTGCATGCAGCTTCAGCAGCAAGATTCCACACCTTCATGAATCCCGAGTGCATTGTTATAAATGTTGGGTCAAAAGTTTTTTTATTGTTGTTTAGAAATGACAGGGTGGAAACTGAAACTGCTCCCTCTGAGGTAAAGGTCAATAGCGGCCTCTGTGGGCTATCTTATTATGTCACCAATGCCTTCTCGATTTCTCTCAATAAGAACATAGTTCCCAAACGTCTTGTCATTATGTCAGAGGGAGGTCTGAGTCACCTACTAAACTGGCAGCATTCCGCGGCTCACGGCAGATAGCGAGGCCCAATTGGTATGTCAAAGATATTTTTGGGAATCGATCAGGATCTCTGAACAACTATTTCCAATAAAAACGTTTTTTTTTTATTTGTATGAGCTTAACTACATTTGTGACAATCATAAATGGGTACATGTAAATTTGTGGGTGTATTGGGTGGGCCACATGCTACAAAAATTAATATCCCGTTCTTGCTATTACTCGGATCCTGGGTAAGTTTTTCAATCAGTGAGAAAACCGTGCTTCACTGCAAGAAAACTCTTGTCATTTACAGTCGCATCTGACTGGGGTTAGTGTGCTTTTGGGAAGCATTTGAGTACAACTATGAAATGTCTGTGCTGTGGCCAGCACGCAGCCTGTTTACTATATCATGATCCTGCTCACTGGTTGTTTGCCTGGTCAAGACGATATGTAATCTCATCATTCCCACTGATACTTGACTGAGTCCCGAGCCCAGACCATGACTGAACCAATCCTGCACTCAGTTACCTCCATGATAGTGCCCATCTCCTGATCACCTTTAACCTACTGCAGTGTAAAACACATTGGGGGACTTTGGAAAATGTTGGTGCCTTTCTGTCTTGACCACACTGAAGGTACCAGTTTTCATCAACTGAAGATAATCAAACACTGATCAGTCACTCTCGAATTCACACAATGCGCTGTCGTATCACCATGATGTGCTACTGATGGATATGCAGTCCTTGTCGAATATACGATCATACCGTTATGCTCAGATCAACCCATCATGACACACTCTCATTGAAATCACGAATTAGATTAGATTAGATTAGATTAGATTAGATTAGATTAGATTACAGTGTGGAAACAGGCCCTTCGGCCCAACAAGTCCACACCGACCCGCCGAAGCGAAACCCATCCATACCCCTACATTTACCCCTTACCTAACACTACGGGCAATTTAGTATGGCCAATTCACCTAACCTGCACATCTTTGGACTGTGGGAGGAAACCGGAGCACCAGAGGAAACCCACGCAGACACGGTGAGAACGTGCAAACTCCACACAGTCAGTCGCCTGAGTCGGGAATTGAACCCGGGTCTCTGGCGAATCTGCACTTTGCGCAAAGTATTGTTAATTCCTCTTCAAGTGTTAATTTCCTCCGATCTCTCTCTCCCTTTCTCTCTCTCTTTGTCAGTCTTTCTGGATTGCATTGCGTCAAATTCCCTTAAATATTTTTCACACTTACATTCCTTTCTTTCTGCATTTTTTTATTTTTGATGAAATGTTTGCTTGAAGATACTGACTCTGTTCCCAAATTGAACACTCTCATAATTTACTTCTTCAACTACACATCATTTGTGGATACGAAATTTCGTGCCACGCAGCAATTTGTTGTTAATACAGTCTTATTATCAATCCTGTAATACTCATACTGAAATTTGGAAGTTTAAAAGTTTGAAAGGTCTCCCACCACAAAGTCTAATCCCTCACATCCTTCTGCATCTTTCTACCTGTTCATTATCTCTGGCTAATCCATGCTGTTTTCTTCCTCACTATACCTTTCAGCAACTACGTCTCGTTTTCAACCTGCCTAATAAATCTTCTGTAACAATGTTCATTTTCACCTCTTTTATCGCCAAACTCCTGTCGAAATCCCCAATTGAAACGTTGTTGGATTTTTCTGTTATTTAATGCAATAGCACACTGACCCACGCACAAACATTCACATCATACTATCCTGATCCATGCTTCAACTTCAGCATCTTAGGTACAGCAAACATCACAAGGTACTTTCTGAACTGAATGCAAACTTTCCTGATCTGCACACGCCTGCATTAAAAAGAACAGACATTCAAAGTTTTCATCTCAGTCAAATAATTTCCGAACCCTTGCTCCTTTTTCATTGCCTCACTCCCTTCCTCAGATTCCACTTTCTCGATAATTACTTGAAAACATCATTGGGTTACTGAGCGAGAAATCCAGCCTTGCCATTCCCGAGCGTGCCACAAACGTTGATGAATTTGAAAAATATACCCAGAATATCGTGCTATTTAGATCCAAGGTGACAGACAAAATGGAGGAGGTTCATGTTCCTGAAAAATGTACTTAATGGTAAATAGAATCTAATTACAGGAAAACAATAATAAATCATTAGTTTAAAACTTACAAATTAAAAGAAGAATTCTCATGTAAGCCGGACTGCTACACGCAGTCTCATACAGATGAAACAAGCGTGGCTGTTGTGAACTATGAAAAAATTGGGAAAGCAATTCAGTATATTCGGATTATAGGATCAGACGAGTTGCTTATCGAGCTTCCTTTTTGGGATAATGT
The DNA here is from genome assembly GCF_004010195.1 of Chiloscyllium plagiosum. NCBI lineage: Eukaryota > Metazoa > Chordata > Chondrichthyes > Orectolobiformes > Hemiscylliidae > Chiloscyllium > Chiloscyllium plagiosum. Next base: position 585 of record NW_025192948.1, on the reverse strand, counting down.
TTGTTTATTGGTTTACAAGTAGCACAGGATGTCTGGTACCCCATTACTGACAGTCTCTGTTTTGGTCATTGGACCTCACAACTCAGATCATCAGCTACTAAGAAGATAAATTGCTTTAATTTGTGAAGGTGGGATGTAATGCAGGGAAGGGTTGAGCTCCTCAGCTTCCGAGGTCTGACCATTTCTGTGGAGCTTATTCAGTTGGCCAAACTGTCCCAGCTATGTTACAACTAATCATATAGTTACTGGTAACAGTAGGCGGTTGTGATCGTCAACTGTTACACAGAATATCCGGTTATTGTTACAAACGAAATCTTTACTCATAAGCAGCTTTCTAGCTCTAGTTCATCTGCAAACCCCACTTTTACTAGTGCGAAACAACAACTGTTAAGAGAATGTTTCCAGTGAGCACCAGGTTAATTACTTTCAAAGCATCAAATAATCCACTAGTAATCATAAATATTAAAACAGTTGTGCACCCTCCATGATCCTATACAGATGCCTCAATTCTCCCTTCTTCCTAGAAATAAATATCTTGATTTTTCAAGTTCTTTTTTTTCTCGGGTAAAATTCGTCATATGTCAC
>NW_025192947.1:1840-3810 GCF_004010195.1 Chiloscyllium plagiosum | reverse complement strand
GAGACATGAGGTTGAAGCTTTTTGGCTTGCACTATCAGAATTGAAATGAAGCATAGCCTTCATAAGTTTCTTATTCTTGTCGGCTATAAAACGGGTAAGGGAAACCTCTGGCCCCCAATCTAGGTCTTCGGCCGCGCTCCCACCCATGGTAGGGGCGCAGCGGTTGTAACTTAACAGAAGTTACTTTAAAGTAAAGCTAGCAGGCATGCTAAGGGATGTTGCTGGCACTGGCTTATTAATCTCCCAGTCGGGGACCCCACTCCCTGTAAGTCGAACCCTAACCCCGCGGGTCAACCTGGGCAGGGTGTGAGGATAGTTACAGATGGGGCATGTCGATTCCCGAGCGCGCAACCCCAGGTTTCCGTGAGTCTCTCTCTCACCGCCTGACGTTCAGCGGCCGTGTGTACCCCACAAACACTGGGCGTGAACCAGGGGCCCGAGTGCAAGGGGGGGGCATGAAGTCAGACCTAACCGCGCCTGATCCTACAGAGGCCAATACCTCGGGACCGCGAGGTCAATGGGCAGAGCGTATAACCACCGGCTGGCCCAAGGGTCCCGCGTCTCGGGCTGGTTTGGAGGACTTCCCTTCTTGTAGCGCACGTGCGCGCGCGCGTAGACCTCCCAGCCTCGACCGCGTACGCAAGGAAGGCGCTAAAACCGGGCTCAACGTACAATGGGGTCCCCTAACTACCACTGCAGAGGTCAACCAGGAAGGCTTGTTTGGTCGGTTTTTAAACAGGGGGGTCAATCTGTCGGGGTCTCGTACCTAAAGTCGTCAGTCCAAGGATAGTCCGTCAGTCACAGTAGCACATTGACAATAAACGACAATAATAATAATCACGCACACTTTTACTAGTGTTCTGCGACCCCAATCGCGCACCCGCGAAGGATCACTCACACACACACACACACACACACACATACACACTTTTAAAGAGTACTCTACCGTTACACGACTGCCGGACTCACTCTGTTCAGATGTTCAGATATCGGCCGGCAGTGAAGTCCCTTGCGGGGCACTGGGAGACTTTTACATGAGAAGTAAAAGAGTAAAGATACTCACCCAGTGCCGTCGCAGGAATTCAGCAGCCATCGTTAACCAGGACGAAGCCCCCAATTGTTAGCGCGGATGAAGTGAGATCAGTCCGAACCCAGAGTGCAGTTCAACGTTTATTGCTACAGTAACGCCGGCAGAGACCAACCGAGGTCCGAATCTCGGCTGCTCTGCTGTTCCCGCGCGCAGCTACATATTATATAATTTTAGATTACATTACAGTGTGGAAACAGGCCCTTCGGCCCAACAAGTCCACACCGCCCCGCCGAAGCACAACCCACCCATACCCCTACATTTTCCCCTTACCTAACACTACGGGCAATTTAGCATGGCCAATTCACCTGATCTTTGGACTGTGGGAGGAAACCGGAGCACCCGGAGGAAACCCACGCAGACACGGGGAGAACTCCTGAGTCGGGAATTGAACGTGGGTCTCAGGTGCTGTGAGGCAGCAGTACTAACCACTGTGCCACCGTGCCGCCCTGTGGAATTTGAGGATGAATGGGATGATAGTTCCCCATCATCACTGGAGTAGGTGCAAATAGAATGTTTCCTGCCATCCCAGGAGAGTTGCAGGGCACGCATAATAGGGTGCTAATTGGTTTATGTAAAACGGGTCCGGGTATTATCTGCTTGTCTCTCTCTGTGAGAGCAGGGGCTAGCACCCCCCTTTGTTCCCTTGGGGTGTTGGTGTGTATTGGTCTGATATCAGTCTCTTGATGTGATGAGGAGATGGGTTTCCATATTAATTAATTCCGGAGTTTTGGTCGATGAGTCATGGGTAGTGTTGGTCTAGTGTGGATTCTATCTGTCCCCTGTCTCCTACCTCCCAGTCACGTGGACAGACCGGCAGCTGCTGAGTTTTTGTGGGTTTTAAAGCTGCGACTGCTGTTTAAAACACAAAATGAATTCTTAT
>NW_025192947.1:0-1020 GCF_004010195.1 Chiloscyllium plagiosum | reverse complement strand
GGTCAATGGGCAGAGCGTATAACCGCCGGTTGGCCCAAAGGCCCCACGTCTCGGGCTGGTTTGGAGGACTTCCCTTCTTGTAGCGTAGACCTCCCAGCCTCTACCGCGTACGCAAGGAAGGCGCTAAAACCGGGCTCAACGTTCAATGGGGTCCCCTAACTCCCACTGCAGAGGTCAACCAGGAAGGCTTGTTTGGTCGGTTTTTAAACAGGGGGGTCAATCTGTCGGGGTCTCGTACCTGAAGTCGTCAGCCCAAGGATAGTCCGTCAGTCACAGTAGCACATTGACAATAAACAACAATAATAATAATCACGCACACTTTTACTAGTGTTCCACGACCCCAATCGCCCACCCGCGAAGGATCACTCACACACACACACACACACACACACACACACTTTTAAAGAGTACTCTACCGTTACACGACTGCCGGACTCACTCTGTTCAGATGTTTAGATAACGGTTGGCAGTGAAGTCCCTTGCGGGGCACTGGGAGACTTTTACATGAGAAGTAAAAGAGTAAAGATACTCACCCAGTGCCGTCGCAGGAATTCAGCAGCCGTCGTTAACCAGGACGAAGCCCCCAATTGTTAGCGCGGATGAAGTGAGATCAGTCCGAACCCAGAGTGCAGTTCAACGTTTATTGCTACAGTAACGCCGGCAGAGACCAACCGAGGTCCGAATCTCGGCTGCTCTGCTGTTCCCGCGCGCAGCTACATATTATATATTTTTAGTTGCCAGTATTAGATTAGATTACATTACATTACAGTGTGGAAACAGGCCCTTCGGCCCAACAAGTCCACACCGCCCCGCCGAAGCGCAACCCACCCATACCCCTACATTTTCCCTTTACCTAACACTACGGGCAATTTAGCATGGCCAATTCACCTGATCTTTGGACTGTGGGAGGAAACCCGAGCACCCGGAGGAAACCCACGCAGACACGGGGAGAACGCCTGAGTCGGGAATTGAACGTGGGTCTCAGGCGCTGTGAGGCAGCAGTACTAACCACTGTGCCAC
>NW_025192946.1:0-3810 GCF_004010195.1 Chiloscyllium plagiosum | reverse complement strand
CTGATCTCCAATGTCCTTTTGTTCAACTACACGCGTTAAGACTCTGTCATTCATCATTAAACTCCTACCTGTATTTGACTTTCTAAAATGCAAGACGTCACACTTATCTTTATTAAACGCCATTTGCTATTTCTCAGCCCACTCGCTAATCAAGGTACTGCTGCCATTTCTGATAATGTTCCTCACTGTAAATGATGCTTCCTAATTTAGAGTCATCTGCAAACGTACTAATCTTGCGCTGTGCACTCTGGTCTAAACCATTGATGTAGTTAACAAACAGCAATGGGCCCATGACCGACCACTGAGGCACTTCACTAGTCACAGGCATCCAGTCCGACAAGCATACCTCCAACATAGCCATTTGTTTCAAAACATCAAACCAATTGTGTCGCCAATTTGCCTGTTTACATTAGAGTCCATACGATCTAACCTTCCAGAGCGGCCTACCATGTGGAACCTTATCAAAGGCCTTACTGAAATCCACATAGACTATGTCCACCACCCTGCCCTTGTCAACCTTTCTGGTCACTTCCTCAAAAACTCTAACAAAATTTTTAAGGCATGATCTGCCACGCACAAAGCTATGCTGACTGCTCCAAGTCAAACTCTGTCTTTCCAAATGCATGCACATCTTATCACTCAGAACCTTCTCAAGTGGTTTACCGAAAACAGATGTGAAGCTTACGGGTCTCTATTTCCCAGGCTTTTCTTTGCAGCACTATTTGAATAAGGGCACATTTGTTACCGCCCAGTCTTCCGGGTCCTTGGCCCCTGAACTGTCTTCTCTTGCCTCTTGCATATGTCTGGTCAGGACCAAGAGGTTAATCTGACTTTAAGCATTTTAATATGTCCATTAGTACCATTAGTGATATGGACTGTACCAAGATATGACAATTAACCTCCCAAAGGTCACAAGTCTTCATGTCTTTCTTCATGATAAACACAGAGGGGAAATTGAGGACCTCACCCTTCTCGTGAGGTTTTACACATGCGTGCCTATTTTTTTATTTTAAGACGTCCTATTCTCTCTCGAGTTGTTCTTTTTCTTAACTATACTGAATTTGGATTCACACCAATCTACTCAGCCAAGACTATCTCATACCCACTTTTCGCCTTGCTGATTTCCTTCTTCACTAAACTCCTGTTTTTACCTGGAAACAAACTACTCCAATCATCCCCTGCAATCCCCTGTCTAATTTCAACAAAATACGCCTTGCCCCAACTTAGAACTTGAATCCGTGGACCAATTTTGTCCTTACCATAACTATTTTAAAATTAATACAGCTCTAGTCACTTATCCCAAAATTCTCCCCCACTTTACCTCCGTCACCTATCCTACCCTATTTCCCAAAAGTAGGTCGAGTTTGTCCCTTCCCCAGTAGGACCCTCTATATATTGTTTGTGGAAACTTTCCTGAACACAACTTAACGAATTACGTTTTATCTAAGTTCTTAACCATCTGGAAGTCCCAGTCTATGTTAGGAAAATTAAAATCACCTATTATGACAACCCTATTGCTCCTGCAAGTCCAGCCAGTCTCCCTGCATATTTATTGCTCTAATTCCCATTGATTATTTAGAGGCTTATACTGCAACCACTATAACATCACCATTCCGCTCTTACTTCTTTGCCAGTTCAGAAAACCTCATTGGATATTATCTCAGTTATTTCATCATTAAATACTAGAGTGATATGCGCCTTTAACAGAACTATTGGTATTTAAATTGTATCCATTTACATCTATTCCTCGCAGTGATTTTCACATTCGCAGCACCCCTTGTCAAGGTACAGTGGATACATGGAGCTGTAAATGGATGGGAACTGCACATCCTGTCACTTCCAGCATTGGTTACATTTTTCCCCACACTGGGCAGTGATCTAATACAGTGTTACCGACCAATGCAATAGGCTCGGTTTATATATGAATGAACCAGTGCGGACTGCGCAGCTCCCCAGGATTATAGATCAAGCATTGTTGTGGGCTGCACAGAGTTTCACTCTGAACATTGTTGGGTTGCATACAGCTGTACACTAGCCGCATCTACACTGTGCTCCATCCTGAATATGTAATGGATGGGCTTGTTATGTGAGTTGGATTGAGAATATGAGAGAACTAAACATCTAACAATACCTTTATTTTGTGTTTTCATTCTTGTGATTGGACCCGTCAAATCCTGACTCCTCCTGTTAGACCCATCCTTCTGGGTGAATCATGGTGAGTGTTGTTGCAGCATCTGAGTGTGCAAAATGACCAACAAACGGAGCAGAGGATGCAGAGAGTGGAGTCTCCGTAAAATGGAATGAGGGAATCACCATCAGATCAGCCGTGGTCTTTGTGAATGGTGGGACAGGATTGAATGGACCACCAATGCAACTAATTCATATATTTCTGTTTGTCCCAAGCAAACTCCCCTTCTCTCCCAGTCTCCCATACTGGTCGGGAGTGAGTCACCTCCTGCATAACAGTTTGCTGGGGCCTCACTAACATCCAAATTTCCTGTGCCCCAGTTTCGAGCTCTGAGTGACTCCCTCCTTTCCCTGTGCCCCAGTCTCAAGCAGTTGAATGACTGCGTCCTGTTCCTGTGTCCCAATCTTGGGCAGCTGAGTGACTGCCTCCCGATCCAAGGTTTGCGATAGTAGATGTCCCCCTCCTGCCACTGAGTAACAGGCTCCAATATCTCTGTGCTCACCTGCCGCTCCTGTGGAATGGACTTGAGGTTCTTAATGGACTCTTCACATTCCTGACAGCTTCTCCTGACTAAAAGCCTTTCTCCTGTTTCTGCAAAAAAACCCATCAAAATTTGAATGATGTATTTTTGTATTTTACTCTCAGCAATTGAGCAAACAAGCTGACTCAGAATTCAGAAGCTGAATAGCCTCCTCCAGTCTCTGTGTCATACACTCAAGAGACAATAGCGTCTCAGAGATTCACAGCACGGAAAAATACCTTTCGGTTTGATCGTCCATACCGACCAAATATCTTAAATAAATCTCGTCCCCCTTGCCAGCACTTGGCACATCTCCCTCTAAACACTTCCCAAGCATGTATCCGTTCAAATGCCTTTTAAATGGTGTAAATGTAACAGCCTCCACCACCTTTTTTGACAGCGGTCTCTGTGTGAAAATGTTGTGCCACATCTCCCTTTTTAAATCTTTCCCCTCTCACCTTAAACCTTTGTCTTCTTATTTTGGACTCGCCTATCCTGGGAAAAGACATTGCCTGTTTACCTTATCTATGCCCCTCATGATTTTATAAACCTCTTTAAGATCACCCGTCAGCCTCAACACTTGAAAATAGTCCCAGCCGATTACAGGAATTAATGATACTGTGGACTGGGGAGTTCACGCAGACCCGTTCAAACATGGGAGGTTTTGCTCCATCCCTGATCTCCCTGTAACTCTAACCCTCTAACACCTGCAACATTATTTTAAATCTCTTCTGTACCCTTTCAAGTTTGACAACGCCCTTCCGATAGCAGGGAGACCAGAGTTAAAGGCAATATTACAAAAGTGGCCAAACCAACGTCCTGTACAGATGAAACATGTCGTGAAAATGTTTAGACACAAACCAGATACCAATAAAGGGAGAGATAGAGGAACTGAAGGAGCTCTCTCTCTCTATTAATATTACAGTGTGTCCATGCACAATACATCATGTTGATGAATACCCACTGTCCTGAAAGCAGCCACAGTTCCTTCATTCAGAAGCAGGCAGCCATTCACGTCGTCTTCGGGTCTCCATGTAGAAAGGTATGAATGTATCTTGGATAAAGGCCGTCCCCTTGATGCACATAATCCCACCACCAACGA
>NW_025192945.1:3480-3810 GCF_004010195.1 Chiloscyllium plagiosum | reverse complement strand
CAGGTTTTACAGTTCCTGCGATGGCAGGTGCAAGTGCCAGGATGGGTGGGTGGGTTGTAGGGGGGCTTGGACCTGACCAGGTAATCACGGAGGAAAGGTATTTGCGGAAGGCGGAAAGGGGTGGGGAGGGAAATATATCCCTGGTGGTGGGGTCTTTTTGGAGGTGGCGGAAATGTCGGCGGATGATTTGGTTTATGCAAAGGATGGTAGGGTGGAAGGTGAGCACCAGGGGCGTTCTGTCCTTGTTACGGTTGAGGGGGTGGGGTCTGAGGGCGGAGGTGCGGGATGTGGACGAGATGCGTTGGAGGGCATCTTTAACCACGTGGGAAG
>NW_025192945.1:0-2240 GCF_004010195.1 Chiloscyllium plagiosum | reverse complement strand
TGTTTTTCTGTTGGGGAGCGGTTATCACGTTCACCTCCAACATGAAGTATTCCTGCTTCCAATTGCCCTGCGCAAAGAATGATAGGCTTGTTTCTGAACATGGGTCGATCTTATTGCTTGCTGGCCTTGCAAGTAAACTTTCCTTTTATTGTCCCAGCCCATTCCTGCGCTGTGGTGAAAGGGAATACAAGTCCAATTAATTGTTGTTGACGATTTTCTTCGTCATCTATTCTTCCTTGTTCTGAATATGCACGGATGTTTCCACCACGGACGGGAACTATTTTTAAAAGAGCAGTCGGCGAGCCCTGATTCTTTCTGTAGAGAAAAAGTATCAGCTTCAGCGAAAGTTCCCGTTTTCAGAGACGGGCAGAAACATTGTTGTTCCTTCCTTATGGGCGACAGGCTTCCGGATTGTGGTGGATGGGGATTTATTGCAGTCTCTTTAGCAAACCTCGAATTGAATTTAGTCGCCCATCATTACTTTAATAGCGAAAAGGAACACAATTCCAAATAATTGCTGCATGAATTCCTTTTTTTCAAAATTGTCTCTGCAGCGATCCTGAATATGCACTGATATCTGCAGTCCTTGTGGCTATCCTGCTTAAGAGGGAAGGTACAAGCTCCATTTCGCCTCCGTGCCCCAGAGAAAATTTTCGCAGCCGAAATTCGCATCAGATACGGGACATCCCGGTTCAAAACGAGGCTCTGTCAACTGTATCCAAATTTAGAGTAGGAAATACCTGATAGGGACGTTGTCTGCCGTTTCTCAACCTTTGTGAAACAAAACCAGAAAACCTTAATCATGATTGGCAGCAATTCACATTTTCGCGATTTTCAGCACAGGGCACATTTACCGTTTATTCGGTCAGCAACAGGAATGGAAAGATTTACTTCCACAGATGAACTGACTGACTCACGCTGTCATGTGGTCGCTCTGAAATCTAAGCCATGTTGGAACTGAAACTGAGGAAATGCTAGTCTTTCTTACGAATGACTACGTATCAATTTTGTCTCATTTATCTCAGAAACGTCCAAACAGGGAGGAATAGGAAACGGAGGGACATGCAGTTCTGGTGAAACACCTCTTTGATTCAGTCATCAACAAGCGGCGTTAAAACGACTCAGGAGAGAGAGAGAGAGCAAACAACAATAAAAAAACACGTTTTGTCACCTCGAACAAAGAAACGTATAAATACAAAGCAGGAATCAGCAGCAGTGCTTCTCCCGAAGGCCCACTGAAGATGTTAATAGATTGACGAAACGAATGGAAATGAACATTCCAAATCAGCGAGCAAGCCTACGTCCAGATAAATAGTGGGGGTGGGTGAGGTTATAGTGAGTCGTGCTACCCCGAATGTCCAGGTGGAAATGGGGATGGAGGAAGCCAACAGTGATGTCCTTCTCTGATGGTACAGAGGTGCGTGAAATGCCGAGACTGGGATCTCCAAACTCACCCAGAACACCTTCTATTGTTGTGGAGCAGGGAGCAAGTTAACATTAGCGTGGGGGTTTGAGCCTCACGTGGGCCAACTTGTTTTGACTTGGAGCAGCAGGACTTATGGGAATATCAGGCTGGGAGCTCCAACCTCACTTGCTGCCGTTTTTACTGACATTGAAAAGGAAGCACTGGGAGGTCAGGCTGTAAGGTCCAATCTCACCAGCTTCAGTTCTTATTGGCATGGAGCAAGGAGCATTTGAACATCAGGCTTGGAGATTGAAACACACCATAAGCAGCTTCCATTGACATTTAGAAGGGAGCATTGGGACATCTGAGGGAAAGGATGCTCAGCAATTTTAATCTGAAGTGAAATAATTTTTAGCAGGACACATATTTGAGGATTGTGAGAATATGAATCCCAAGGTAAATGTCTCAATGATAAAAATAAATCCTGCAAAGTTTCAACTCGTGGAGGAGTTCAGTGGTTATCTCTGCAACCTCGAAGCGCCATTCATCGGGTTCGATTCCAGCATTGGACGACTGTCTCTGTGGAGTTTGAGCATTCTCCATGTATGTGTGCGGGCTTTTTCCGGCTTCTCTGTTCACCTCTCACAATATAAAAATGGTCAGTTGCATTACCATACAAAATTGCCAATACTGGTAGGTGCATTACTCATATGGGAATGGATCTTGTGGGTTACTCTTTGAATGGTCAGTGTGCAGTTGTTTGGCCAACTGGCCTGTTTCCCGTTTGTAGGGAACCTAATCAGTGCAGAGAGAAACAGAAGCAATTTGTACGCTC
>NW_025192944.1:0-3810 GCF_004010195.1 Chiloscyllium plagiosum | reverse complement strand
GGGAGTGTAGCACTGGCATGTTGCAGTACTAAGGGAGTGTAGCACTGGCACAGTGCTGTACTGAGGGAGTGTAGCACTGGCACGATGCTGTACTGAGGGAGTATAGCACTGGCACAGTGCAGTACTGGGGGAGTGTAGCACTGGCACAGTACAGTACTGGGGGAGTGTAGCACTGGCACAGTACAGTACTGAGGGAGGGCAGTACTGGCACAGTGCAGTACTGAGGGAGTGTAGCACCTGCACGATGCTGTACTGAGGGAGTATAGCACTGGCACAGTGCAGTACTGGGGGAGTGTAGCACTGGCACAGTACAGTACTGGGGGAGTGTAGCACTGGCACAGTACAGTACTGAGGGAGGGCAGTACTGGCACAGTGCAGTACTGGGGGAGTGTTGCACTGGCACGGTGCTGTACTGAGGGAGTGTAGCACTGGCATGTTGCAGTACTGAGGGAGTGTAGCACTGGCACAGTGCTGTACTGGGGGAGTGTAGCACTGGCACAGTGCAGTACTGGGGGAGTGCAGCACTGGCATGGGTCCCATCTTTTGCCCCATTTATGAAATGGTGGCCCTGTCAGCTCCTCCATGTGAAAGATCCTAAGGCACGATTTCGAAGATGGTGACTTGTGCACAGTCTCTAATGTTTAGGTCAGTTACTGTAATTGCGCTGACATTGCTGAACCACGATGTGTTCATTACCACAGGACAGTTTGTGAGAGTTTGGTGGGGTATAAATGGGCAGCTTTATTTGCTCCACCATTCAATTAAAAATATACTTCATTGAATATAACGCGGTTTTGGTTGCTCAGCAGTTATGAAAGTTGCTCTAAAAATACATTTTATCCAATGTTTGACAGTTTCATTATCTCTCTGTTACACGGGTAAAGCACACGCCCTGCCTTTATCTCAGCCTCTGTGTCATACACTTACTGTGTGTGACATGCACCATCTCCACTCATTTTCTATCGCGGGCACTTTATCTCTCTTTAATGCCTTGTGCTCCACATCCCCCAGGGCAGATTTCACAAGTGGAATGGGGAACAAGGGTCGTCAACCCATATGTAATTAAATAATAAAACATGGGAGATTCCGACCGGATCGGGAGAACGATGGGGTGGCTGGGACAAGTCTGCTGTTTCCATGGTTTCAGAGCCCCGTTTTCCTGCCTACATTGATCTTGCCCACTTTGAGGTCTGGGTGCTGGCTGTCCATACTGCCCTCTTGATGCTGCTGCACTTAGCTCAACGGTATGCCCTTTGAGTGACTGAATTCCTGCCTTTACCTTACCCAAAATAAAGTATTGTAAAACCCCTTCACTCACGTCCTTCAGGGAAGGAAATCTGCCACCCTTACCCAGTCTGGCCTACATGTGACCCTTAACTCATAGTGCTGCCGTTGACACTAACAGAGAAATAGGTGCAAGAGGACCCCATTCAGCCCCTTGTGCCTGCTCCACCATTCAGTGAGATCATCAGTGGCCTATCTCCATAAACCTGCCTTTGACCCATATCCCTTCATACACTTTGCTGAACAGCCATGGATCTGTCTGAAATTCAAAATTAACAACAGACACAGCATCCACTTCCATTCATGGAAGAGAATTCCAATCCTCTCTCACCCTTTGTGTGTCGAAGTGCTTCCTAACACCTCTCCTAAACGGTCTGGCCCTAATCCTTAGACTATGACCCTCATTCTAGACTCCCCAACCTGTGGGAATAGGAGAAAGTGGGGACTGCAGATGCTGGAGATCAGAGTCGAGAGTGTGGTGCTGGAAAAGCACAGCAGGTCAGGCAGCTTCCGAGGAGCAGGCAAATTGACGTTTCGGGAATAAGCCCTTCATCAGGAAACGTTGACTGTCCTGCTCCTCGGATGCTGCCTGACCTGCTGTGCTTTTCCAGCACCACACTGTCAAACCTGGTGGGAATGGTTTATCTTCATCTACTCTGTCTTTTCCTATTATCTTGAAGACTTTGATCAGATCACCCCTTAACTTTCTCAACTCGAGAGAAAGCAGGCCAAATTTGTATCACCTCTCTTCATAACTCAACCCCTCATAACTTAAGTTCCCTTTAACTCTTCATAACTCAACCCCTCATAACTTGTTCCCTTTAAAACAAATGCACACATTTACACTTCATGGTGAACCCAGGAGGTGGACACAATCCACTGTGTACTGGGCTCACTACTGTAAAAGTTTAAACATTGCCTGGAAATGTGGTCGAGGGTGAGTCAACTGAGCCATTCAAGAGGAGTATTGGATGATGTTTTTGGGTAATAATGGTGTGCAGAGAGATGGAGGAAAGGCAGGAGATTGGCACAGGGTAATGGAGACGGGTTTGACAATTGAGACAGCATTGGCACAATGGGCCAAATGACCTCATTTTGCATTATAATAGGGGTGGCACAGTGGCTCAGTAGTTAGCACTGCTGCCTCACAGCGCCAGGGACCTGGGTTTGATTCCAGCCTCGGGCGACTGTCTGTGTGGAGTTTGCACATTCTCCTCGTGTCTGTGTGAATTTCCTCCCACGGTCCAAGGATGTGCACATTAGGGTGGAATGGCCCGTGCTGAATTGTCCCATAGTGCCCAGGGCTGGGTAGGCTTGGTGGATTAGTCCATGGGAAATGCAGGGTTACAGGGTAAAGGAGTCTGGGTGCCATACCCTTCAGAGGGTCGGTGCCGTCATTGGTAGGCTGAATGGCCTGTTCCTGCAATTGCTCCTCAAATGAGCCATTTCAGAGGACAGTGTTGTGAATGTGTTGCTGGGAAAGCGCAGCTGGTCAGGCAGCATCCGAGGAGCAGGGGAATCAGGCCGGAGCCCTTCATCAGGAATTCCTGCTCCTCGGATGCTGCCTGACCTGCTGTGCTTTTCCAGCAACACACTCTTCACTCTGACCTCCAGCATCTGCAAACCTCACTGTCTCCTAGTTCATTTCCGAAGGTAGTTAAGAGTCAACCACATTGCTGTGGGTCAGGAGCCAGGTGTAGGCCAAACCAGGTAAGGATGGCAGATTCCCTCCCTTAAAGACTATTCCTATGGTCCTTCTCAATGTTACTGGTTGCCCACACTCCAAGTTGCCCAGGGAGTAACACCTTCTCTCAGGCAGACAAAAAGCAGTTCCATTCTCACCTGTGGAAGACAGAGCGACGGCAGAATTCACCAACAGCAGCAACAAACTGAGGACAGGCATGGCAGACAGCAGCTAGGGATTTCTGAAGTTCACCCTTACTTCCTGGACTCTGCCCTGCGTCGGAAAGGGGAGTCTGACTTTGTACAGAGAGAGAGAGAGAGAGCAGCTGAAATGTACAGCAAGGTTTCTCCACCTCCTCCTCCCACCCCCTGGGAGCCTGTTAAACCCAGAGAGGTGTGTGCAAGTCTGGGTGGATCTGAGCTTTGTGAGGGGTGGTTTTCATCACTTCCCAGCACCAGTCTCCATCCAGGTTCAGGGGTTGCACAGGACGTGATTTTTAAGGAAATGAAATTTCTGTCTGTGGATTGTCGTGGGATTGAATCCGGGACAATCCCCAGCTGGTCATCAAAACACACAGACAGACAGACGGGAACACTGGGATAGATACTAACATACTGGAAGGAAGAGAGAGACAGTGGGATTGGAAAGGCTGAAACAAACCAGAAAGGTGTGAAATACGCAAATCTAGGGAAATCTCTGCACTGCAGGGGAAAACATACTGATAATACATTAGGTCAGAGAGAGGCTCTGACAGAGAGGGAGGTACCAGGACGTACTGACAGTCAGTTTAAATTTAAGTGAGGCGTGTATTTGGAGTTTGACCATGGAGGTTAATGTGTACA
>NW_025192943.1:2010-3810 GCF_004010195.1 Chiloscyllium plagiosum | reverse complement strand
ATGAATTCTCCAATTATTGTTGCTCTGCATCAATCCCTTCCATTTAATTGTTCCCTGATACACATCTTCTACGTCCGGAACCCCTGCTGAATTGTTTTCATTTAGTGATGCACTGAACTGAATCTCCAATTTACTGATGCTTGCAACATTTCTTTTTATTGATTCCCTGCCTCTTATTCCCAATTTAGACATGCTCTGCTCCAATTGTCTAATAGATTGACACTCACACCAGTTTTCCAATGTCATGGCACTGTGCACCAGATCTCCCATTTATTATTTCCACCAAATCTCCCATTTACTCATATCCCTGTACTAATTCTTCCATTTACTGATGCCCAAGCCCAATTCTGCCATTTAAGGGTGCCCTACTCGAATTCCCCCATTTTTTCTGGTACCATGCACCCATTCTCTAATTTAGCCCTACTGTGCAACATTTCTTCCATTCAGTATTTCCCTGCAACAATCCTCCCATCTAGTAGTCCGCTGACAGAATTTTCTAATCTTGCGATCACTGCAGCATATCTTCAAATTACCGATCCTACAACATACCTTCCCTTTCGCGGAGAACTGCACCAACTCCCCCATTTCATGGTACACTATATTGAATCTGGACCACTAATCCTTTGCAACATTTGTCCTATTTACTGATTCACTGCCCATGTTCTTCCATTTGCTCCAATTCTCGAAGTTATCAGCACCCTGCACCAGGGCTTTCACTTACTGTTACCCCACACCAATTCTCCAATTCAGTGTTGCTTAGTACCATTTCCTTCAATTACTGACGTCCTGAACAAGTTCTGCATTCATTTTTACCTTACACCAATCCTCATATTGAATGATGCCCTCGCCAATTTCGGGGCGTGCCCTACTCCCATTCCAGCATCAGGTACTGTCCTGTCCCAATTCTCCCATTTAGTGCTACACTGCACCAATTCTCCCATTCACTGCTAAACTGAAACTCTCCCATTTGTTGCTAACTGCACAAATTTGCTATTATCGGATGCCCCGTTCAAATTTACCTTAATTCGATAAGCCCTTGCCCAATTCTTCCACTTAGTAGTTCCTTGGAATGATTCTCCAATTTCGTGGAGCGCTGCCAGAATTCTAAAATTGAGTTATAGACAAGTTGGACTTAAGTGTCAGTTTCCATGTTGTACATCTCTATGACTTTATGACTGTATTCATGGCTCCGCTGCTATGCACCATTTCTCCCATTTACCAATCCTGCACAAATCCTCAAACAGCACCAACTCTCCCTTTGAGTATTATCCTGCCCTATTTAAAGGCACCGGCATGAATTCTCCAATTACTGATGTCCTCCATCAATTGCTTCAATTTAATTGTTCCCCGAAACACTTCTTACATGTACGGGTGCCCTGCTGAATTGTTTTCATTTAAAGATGCACTGAATCGAAGGATCTGTTTCTGTGTTGTGAATCTCGATGATTGTATGACTCTATTTATGGCCTTTGCTCCCATTTTCCAATCCTGCGCAAATGCTGGTACTGCACCAACTCACCCATTGAGTGTTATCCTGCCCCAGTTCTCCCACTTCGAATTTAATGGCATCTGCATGAATTCTCCAATTATTGACGCCCTGCATTTTTTTTTCATTTAGTGATGCACTGAAATGAATCTCCGATTAACTGATGCTTGCAACACTTTTTTTTATTGATTCCCTGCCCCTATTCCCCAATTTAGACATGCTCTGCTCTAATTTCCTAATATATTGACACTCACACCAGTTTTCCAATGTAATGGCGCTGTGCACTGAATCTCCCATTTATTGATTCCCACCAA
>NW_025192943.1:0-1700 GCF_004010195.1 Chiloscyllium plagiosum | reverse complement strand
TCCCTTTATGTATTTTCTTTCTCCTTACTCAATGGATCATTTCTGATGCTTAAGATCCCACATGTTTTCTATTTCCCCCTTCAGCAGATCATGTCACAGTAAAAGACCTGTGCACATGAACACCAAGGTAACTCTATCCATGTTCACATTTCAAACTCTGTAGTTCGATCGAGTTTGTCTCTCTTTAGCCTTTTATACCAAACTCCATTACAGCGGACTTCAGTCTGTTCATTTCCCTCCACAACCTTCTGCTATTTCCTGGTGACATTATTGTTCACCTGTCTGTGCGACCTATCCCGTTGGCCGGTATCATCCACAGTATCTTCTCCAAATCCAAGTTAGATGTCAAAGAAAATATTGATTGTCTTTTCTTTCTCGATAATAAATAGCCGTCTGTATCATTCGCATATAGAGAACAATATGATTAAAATATTCATCCTTGCAGTAAAAAAGCAAATTGGATTTTAATTCTGCTGTTTGCAAGTTGCAGTAATTTATGATCTCTCAGCATTTTTCCGTCCGAGCACATTAATTCTCCATGGTGAGCTTGAGCCGTTTATTACAATGGCTTCAGTTTTTATCCAGCCTCTTATGTAATAATTTGTGAACCAGTTTGGAGGGCCTTACCTTCATTAACCTTTTATTTTATTCCATCACGTATGTTGAATTTTAACTCCACACTGACTCTCCTTATACAGAGCCACCCTCTCCAGTTGGGTTTGTGTTGCTCTGCTCCAGGTATATTCCAAGTGTAAACAGCACCGGTGGCAAACTGACCCGCCTGTTGTCATCAGGAATAGCTTCTTGTTGTACTTTTGAGACTGGTGTCATATTGTCAAACTTCTATGTTGGGGCAGGAGAATTACCCTTTGGGTAGAGAACTGGCTCGAAGGTAGAAGACAGAGGGTGGTGGGGGAGGGCTGCTTTTCAGACTGGAGGACTGTGACCAGCGGGGTGCCACAAGGATCGGTGCAGGGTTCACTGTTGTTTTGTCATTTATATAAATGATTTGGATGTGACCATAGGATGAATGGTTAGTAAGTTTGCAGATGACAGTAAAATTGGAGGTGTGGAGGACAGTGAAGATGGTTACCTCAGAGGACAACGGGATCTTGTTCAGATGAGCCAATGGGCTGAGGAGTGGCAGATGGAGATTAATTTAGATAAATCTGAGGTGCTGCATTTTGGGAAAGGCAAAAGAGAGCAGGACTTATACACTTAATGACATGGTACTAGGGGTGTTGCTGAACAAGTAGACCTAGAGTGCAGCTTCATAGATCGTTGGAGGTGGACTAACATTTCGATAGGAGAGTGAAGAAGGCGTTTGACACTTTTGTCTTTACGGTTAATTGTGTAAAGGAGTTGGTAGGTCATGTTTGGCCATTTTTGGTATATAATGTGCAATTGTGGACTCCCTCCTATAAGAAGGGTGTTGTGAAACTTTAAAGTGTTTAGTAAAGATATACAAGGATGTTGCCAAGGTTGGAGGGTTTGTGCTGGAGGGTAAGACTGTATAGTTTGAGTCTATTATCCCTGGAGCATCAGTGGCTGAGGGGTAACCTTATAGAGATTCACAAATTCATAAAAAGGCAAGGTGATTTCCCTGTGGTGGGGGAGTCCAGAAGCAGATGGCATGTGTTAAAGTTGAGAGGGGAAACATAAAAGGGAGCTAAGGGGAACATTTTTCATTGTGTGCATGA
>NW_025192942.1:0-3810 GCF_004010195.1 Chiloscyllium plagiosum | reverse complement strand
GGGAAGGGGGAGTGTGTCAGTATTTACAGGTATCTCCCCCCTCGATGGAGTGACACAGAGAGTGATTGGCGTGTCCTCACCTCGGTTTCTGTTTGTCAGTCACTGGTTGAGAAAGGGAGGGAACAGTTTTGGGTTATTATGACAGTTTTTCTGTGGGTGGTGAATTACCGCACGGCCCTGGGGTTTCCTGGGGTGTGAGGGAGGGGTCTGAGTGCGCACCCTAACTGGGGACCTGTCCCTACACGTTTTGTGCGGGCCACTCGGAGAACACGAGGAACCCACTGGAATTTTCGGAATGGTGTGTCCAGTTTGTGTGATATTGCCGATTTGCGATGGAACATCACAGCATGCTTTTTGTCTGGCTTTGTTTTAGATTTCGCGGGGGCCCGAAATCTACTGGATTTAACCCCATCCTGCCTGGGTTAGATTTGTCCTGCTTTTTCTGTTCAGGATATACCTGGGTGACTGTCCACACAGACGGGGAGATGTAACTGGAACAGCTTGGCTCGGGGAGCGACAAGCCCTGGACCACACGTCTTCAGTACTACAGCTGGAATGTTATCAGGGCCCATAGCCTTTGCAGCGTCCAGTGTCTCCAACTGTTTCCTGATATCACGCGTGTGAATCGAATTGGCTGGTGACTGGTCTCTGTGGGGCTGGGGACCACTGGAGGAGGCTGAGATGGGTCAGCCGCTCGCCACCTCTGGCTGAAGATTGCTGGGATAGCTACAGCCTTATCCTTTACCTCGATGTTCTGGGCTCCTCCGTCACTGAGGATGGGGATATTTCTGGGGCTTCCTCCTCCAGTGAGCTGTTTAATCGCCCACCCACCATTCCCGACTGGATGTGGCAGGACTGCGGAGCTTAGATCTGATCCATCAGGTCTGGGGTCGCGTCGCTCTGTCTGCCACTTGCTGTTGGGTGTGTAAGCAGTCCCGTTTGGTGGCTGCACCAGGTTGGCACCTCATCCTCAGGTCTGCCTGGTGCTGCTCCTGGCACACCCTCCTGCCCTCTCCATTGACCCAGGGTGGATCCCCTGGCCTGATGGTAATGGTTGAGTGGGGGATGTGCTGGGCCATGAGGTTACAGACTGTGCTGGAGTACAGTCCTGCTGCCGTTGATGGATGCCCCAGTCTGGAGTAGCTGGATCTGTTTGAAGCCTGTCCCCTTTAGCTCGGTGATAGTGCCACACAACATGATGGAGGGGATTCTCAATGTGAAGGTGGGGCTTTGTCCCCACAAGGACTGTGTGGGCTCCCTCTCACCGATACTGTCATGGACAGATACGTCTGCAGCCAGCAGATTGGGAAGGATGGGGTCAGGGATGTCTCTCCCTCTTGTTGGTTCCCCTCCCCACCTCCCACAGACCCAGTCCAGCCGCGATGTCCTTTGGGAGCTGACCAGCTCAATCAGTTGTCCTGCTGCTGAGTCACTCTCGGTGGGGAGGGGGGAATGACATACCCCACCCAGAGTATGTTCTGTACCCTTGCCCCCCTCAGGACTTGCTCCAAATGTTGGTCGTCACAGAGCAGTACTGATTCATCAGCCGAGGGGGGACGTTACGTGGTGATCAGCAGGAGGTTTCCTTTCCCGTGTTTAACCTGAAGCCATGAGACTTCCTGGGGCCCGGAGTCAGTCTCCCAGAGCAAGCCCCTCCCGACTATATGCCACTGTGCTGACCTCTCTGCTGTGTCTGTCCTGCCGGTGGGACAGGTCATATCCAGGGATGGTGATGGTGGGGTCTGGGGTATTGTCTGTAAGGTATGATTCACCCCTCAGCCTCCGACTCTCCAGGGAAAACAGCCCCAGCCTGTTCAGCCTCTCCCTGTAGCTCAGACCCTCCAGCCCTGGCAACATCCTTGTAAATCTTTTCTGAACCCTTTCAAGTTTCACAACATCTTTCCGACAGGAAGGAGACCAGAATTGCACGCGATATCCCAACAGTGGCCTAACCAATGTTTTGCACAGCTGCAACATGACCTCCCAACCCCTGTACTCAATACTCTGACCAATAAAGGAAAGCATACCAAACACCTCCTTCACTATCCTATCTACTTGCGACTCCACTTTCAAGGAGCTATGAACCTGCACTCCAAGGTCTCTTTGTTCAGCAACACTCCCTAGGACCTTACCATTCAGTGTATAAGTCCTGCTCTGTACCCAATTCCTGTCTTCTTGGCATCACAAGCACGGCAGTCATTCTCTTTTGCCACCTACTCAATGGGCTGAATGGCCTACTCCGGCTTTTATAGCTTTTATGTGTCAGTGTTCATCTTACGGGAGAACAATTTGAGGAAACACCCCAGAACTACAGGAAGGTATAGCAAACAGGAGGCCATTCTGCCCACTGTATTTCCTCTCCATTGATCCTTGGGACCCACCACAATTGGATTCACAGAAATATTTCATCCCCACGCTACCGCTCACTCCCCCTTTCAAAGTGTTCCCCACCCTCTCAGCTATTTCCCCCCCCCCCCCCCCGGTCTTCAAATTTCCCGTTAAATCTGTTCCCTTTCCGGCATACTTCCCGAGTTGCTGGTCCTGTTCCACCAACACCCCCCCCCACCGGCTCCTTTCCCAATCCGTGCTGCTCTGGTGACTGACCCTCCTGCCCGAGGGAACAGAGTCTCCCTCATTGACTCGATCAAAACCACACCATCCTCCCGGGATTTTCGAATGTCCCTATTCAGTCTCCGAGGTGGGGGGGGGGCAATCCCAACTTCTCCTGGTCTCTCCCCTCGTGACCTGAGGCGGTGTATTGACGGTGAAGGAGAGGGAATCTTGGGTCAGACGTATTCAGTACTCCTGATAAACTCCATGAAACCTTTATCAGCTTGACAACAAAATACTTTTGGAGATATAATTGCCTGCGTGAGGTGGTGAGCATACTTTCGCCCAATTAGGTGACAACTCAGTGAAAGGGGTAAACATTTCGCTGTCTGACATTTTTTTTCAGGAGAGGTCTGTCTCGGATGAGGTTGTGGTTCTAGGCCTCAGGCCTTACCACTAATAAAACTGATGGCGAAATCCCCAGCCACGTTCAGAAACCTGACGAAATGAAGGGTGTAGTTTGAGAACGAGTCATCTCTGTCTCTCAAAGATAATGGGTGAACACTTTCTAATTTGTTTGGAATCTGTGATTCGAAGGGAGGGGGGGTGTCTAGATTGATAGAATCGGGGGCCATTTGCCCATCGTCTCCCTGCCAGGCCCCTGGACCATCTCTTGAGTTTGCCCTGCCTCCTGCACTCTTCCCCAAAACAACCTACAATGTTCCACCATTCCTTTAACTAGCGCCCAACCCGTCCTTTTGGAAAGTTCCTGTTGAAGTTGGTTCATTTCCAGGCAGGACTCGCTGCGTTAAGAAACCCGCTCTCGCCCCCTCCTCTGACCTGTTCCCTCCATTCTCTCTGAGCCATGTCCCTCTGGCAACTGACCCTCAAGCCCCAGGGAAAACACTACCTCCCGCGTGGACAGAAACCCACTCTCATATCCATTGTCTCGGAAGAGATTAGTTCATCCCAGGAGGAATGATATTGAGAGGAGAGATGATCAGGGAACGTGATGGGAAAGCAGTCCATTTTACCCAGGGGCCTAGTCCAGGTGAGCAGTGCGTATGTGTGTAATGGCCATTCGCAAAATGATCGACGTGGGGCGATGTCAGGGAGTTGAACAAAACATTGGCACAGAAGGTTTTAATAAAAAAGGAGAGGCAGAGAACGAGAGAGAGAGATGAAAGTGGAGAGATGTGAGGGAAGAAATTCCTGACCTCGGGAAACCGGGCAGCAGAAAGCAACGAGTGGAGGAGCGAT
>NW_025192941.1:0-3809 GCF_004010195.1 Chiloscyllium plagiosum | reverse complement strand
GCTTTGAAGAGTGTGCAGAGAAGGTTTACTAGGGTGGTGCTTGATAAGGAAGGTGCTAGCTATGAAGAAAGGGTGGGTACCTTATTTATGTTTACATTAGAAAAAAGGAGATTGAGGGTGGACCTGATTGAGGTTCATAAAATCATGAAGTGTATAGATAGGGGGAATAGAAATAAGGTTTTTCCCAGGGTGAATGATTCAATAACGACAGGTCACGCTTTCAAGGTAGGAGGTGGAAAGTTTAAGGGGGATACACGCGGCAAGTATTTCACGCAGAGGGTGGTGGGCGTTTGGAACGCATTGCCAGCAGAGGTGTTAGAGGCAGTCACGATTGATTTATTTAAGATGCGGCTGGATAAATGCATGAGTCGGGCGGAGTAGAGGGATTCACATGCTCAAGAATTGACCAACGTGTTTAGACAGTACATTTTGATTGGCTCAGGCTTGGAGGGTCAACAGACCTGTTCCTGGGCTGTAACCTTTCTTTCTTCTTCAGTGTTCTTTGTTCTACATGTGTTTGATAGGAGAACTGACCAAGACAAACAGGGTAAACAGACTGAAATATGTGTATGCAAATGAACGGTGGAAAACATTTGAAGAAACCATGTAAACATTCAGCAAAAGATCACTCCATCGAAACAGAGAAAACCTCCGGTCTCAGAATTAACGATTCAGGATTCAATTCAAAGAGGCGCAGATCAACTCTCGAAAAAAAAAAAAAATCCCTTGAAATAAGCAGTTTTTTTTTTAGGAACTGACAATGAGTCACAGAAATATGTAAGCAGGTGTTAAAGGGATTGCAACGGATCTCCGAACATGAGGGGTGCAGCCGGAAGAGGACGCAATATCAGGGTTTAATGAAATGATATGAACAGGCTGAGGTGAGGGCATTGGTGATTGCAAAGAGTGAGACAGAGAGGGGGAAGGGTCTGAGCAATGTTACAAAGACAGTACAAATTGTGTAGCTGGAGATGTTTGATGAGGTTGAGAGGGACATGTTCACTCTTACTTTTCATTCTTTGGGTGAGAGTATTATTGGATGGACCAGCAAATGTTGCTCACCACAAATTGACTGGAAGCGGCTCAAATTCATCCATATTGGTGTGGGTCTGGAGTCACGTGTAGGCCAGACCAGTGAAGAATGCCTGATGTCCTTGCAGAAAGGGAATAAGAGAAGCAGTTCTACATCTGACATGATCAATAATCTGTTAATGGTAGCTTCACCAATGTCCTGTACAGCCCCAAAATAACATCCCAACTCACCTTCTCAATGCTATGATGAATGAAGGCAAGCATGCAAAATTCCTTCATCACCGCCCTGTCTACCCGCAAAGCCACCGTTAACGAACTATGTATCTGCAACTCTGAGCCTCTGTGTCTGATAACACTAAGCATTAAGGATTTCCGTCCAGCGATGGTTTTTTGAATCGAAATGCAATACCTCAAATTTATCTCATTAAACTCCAACTAATATGGCTCAGCTCCATTGGCCCAGCTGATCAACAGCCTGTTGAAACCTTCTCAGTTAAACTCCAACTAATATGGCTCAGCTCCATTGGCCCAGCTGATCAACAGCCTGTTGAAACTTTAGACAACGTTCTCCCATGTCCACTGTTCCACCTATTTAAAGTCACCCACAATCGTACTAACCATGTCTCTTATATTCTCATCCAAATCATTTATAGAAATGACAAACGACAGTGGAACCACCAATTATCCTTGTGACACACCGCTGGTCGCAGGCCTCCAGTCAGAACAACAAACCTCTCCCACCACCCTCTGCCCCGCATTGACAAGCCAATTGTGTATCCAGTTGGCGAGCTCCCCCTGGATCCTATGTGATCTAACCTTATTACTCAGTCGACCAGGCAGTCTTTTTGAAGGCCTTGGCGAAGTTGGCTAGGCCGTTTATCAGTAGATTATCTCTGCCCCGAGACATTTTCATTACACTGGCAAGCATAGACTGGAAGGAACTGCACTCAGCTCTGTCTGTATTTGCGAAGTGGGAGTATTTTAGAATTCAGTGCCAGTGTGCTTCACGAGGAGAAAATGGCAAAGGCAGCACATCCAGTGAATGCTGATCAAGCGCTGTCATGAGTTTAATGAAGTTAAAAAAAAGTGTAGTAAAAACAGGTACAGAAAGTGCAAAGAGATCCTTAACAAAGAAAGGTAAACAATGTTTGCAAAATATCCGAGACAAGTACTATTAAGGAAAAGCCACAAGATACTATTTTAACTAAAGTTATAATAATAGGATTCCCAGCTAAAATGTAGAGCGTTTTCAAAACCAAAGAACAACCTGTGCACGGAGCCAGAGGAAGTAGGTGTGATCTTAAATGAATACATCTTATCTTCATTCACACAGGAGAAAGACATTGTAGCTGGGAATGCTGCTGTGGGAGTTAAGGGAGAAGATTGCTGGGCTCCTGGTGCACGTACTTAATACTTTTCTGGCCACAGGTGAAGTGCTGAATGGCTGGAGGATAACTTATGTGGTTCATTTGCTCGAGAAGGCCAGCAGGGATAGGCCAAGCAACTACAATGGAGATGGTCTGACAACAGTGGGAGGGAAATTATTGGACACAATTCTGAGCGACAGGATAAATCAACATTTGGAATAGCGGGGATTAATGAATAGTTAGCATGGATTTGGTGGAAGAATCAATCTAGACATCAGGTCATAGATAGAGAACACAGGGGGCTAACACCTTCAACATATTGTCTAGCTATCACCATTGTTAACAGCTAACCCGAGAATGCAACTTTTAAAAAAAGGATTTTGTGATTTACACATGAAAGAAGTGAAACTATCACTGTATTCTAACAGATGCAAGGCTTAACAGACAATCAATTTTTCAATCTAAAATTTCAGTTACATCACACTGCAAATTTATGTTATAAATTCTGTGTTATGATCGAGGCCTCCACAATCACCTGATGAAGGAGCGTCACTCCGAAGGCTAGTGTGCTTCCAATTAAACCTGTTGGGCTATAACCTGGTGTTGTGTGATTTTTAACGAATGTTAATAAAGATACCTACAGTCTGCAACTCGATGGCGAGACTAAATATAGACTCAACAAGAGCCAGGATGGGTTAAAAAAATAAGGGGTGATAATAATCAAATTTCGCATCCAATATGCTCACCAAGGCACTGAAGAAAATGTGAAAAGAAATCAGGATAAATCCCTTTCCATTGTTGCTGAATTGCGGTCTCTTGTTTCCAGATACAGATCCATTGAATGGACATTCCGAGATCTTCTTCTCATTTTCGGAACTCTCCTCTCCCTCTCTCTGAAGCTGACGATCCCAGTTCCTGCTAGAGATGAGGCTCCAGCTAAACGCTGAAACCAGTCCATATTATTGGGAGAGACAAAGCCTCCAGTAACACAAATACGATCCACGGAGACTGACATTAATTAAAGTCTCTCATCACGAGGAGTTTGCATTCAGACCACTCCACAGATTAGACCTGTATGTACGCCACACAAGCATGGCAGTTCTTATTCATTAATTTAAAGACTTTCACAATTTACAATCAGAGCAAATATGTCGTCTGCTTCTCAACAGTGAACAGAATTCCCTCATTCTATTTTCTAGATTTTGTCTCATCGCTGGGGTTTACTGCAAATAAATATCTAATTCCTCCACAATGTAACGAGGTTTGTTCCTAAGCAGTGTGTTGCAAACTTTATTTATCCTCTGGGTCAAAGCAGTATTCAAACATCACATCGTAGATTTTCTACCTTTAATGGTTAATCTATGCTACACATCACTTTTCCCTCAACAAAATGAAACAGTGCCTTCATAC
>NW_025192940.1:2773-3809 GCF_004010195.1 Chiloscyllium plagiosum | reverse complement strand
GTTGGTGAATGAACATCCAGCCTGATTGAGAAATAGTAATAATGGGCCTTATTGGGAGAATATGGATGAATTAGTTGAGGTACACAGTCTCACTGATGATGGTGTCAGGTCAAAATCTCTCAGGCCAAGATGCCCTGACGTGTACAATAGAATCTGTCCCTGCAATGAGAGCGTGAGGGGTGTGAGCCGGTTCCCCCAAATGCACAGCCAATCAGTGGCTCCAGACATTTACAGATATTGCAGGGACGCACTGGAGAGGGGACAGGCTGAATGGGAAAAAGTAACCTTCGTGACTCAGGGACCCAAGGGTAATATAGAAGATCATAGAGAGTGGAAGCCTAAGGTGTGTAAGGATCATGGGGGATTACCAAACCCGACCTGTGATGATGAAATCGGTTTGATGTATTTAAACTGGGACACCATTTAACTGTAATTATAAACATGGAACTCCTAGTGGGTGACTATAATTCCTTCTGAATTGGACCATGAGAGCTGAGGCAAACCCAGAAACACAGGGGAATAGCTGCAGTATAGGGAGGGTAACCAGACTGGCAATGTTACAAGTGAAGCAGGAAAGGGCACATAGCCAAGGAACGGAGGCAGAGAGAGGGAGTTAGATGTTCACATTTTGTGTGTGCATGTGTTCACCTCGGCACATGAAGATTCTTTGATGCTGTGTTTGCGAACCAGCAGAACAAATATTAATAAAAGAAGCTTCTATATCAATTACCGATATGGATTTGCCCCTTACGACCTCAATTAATAAAATGAGAGCAGTCGGAGAGGGAATCGAGGAAGCTGGATGAAATAAACCTCTCCCGACGCAGATCACGGTTATGGAAGAATATATTCAGATATGGGAGTGTGAAACTGAGGAAGGGACCATTCTGGGAGTTGCCAGTTTAGAACAGTTAGGAACAACTATTGATGTAGAGACACGAACTGTAATATGGGAACAACCTGGCCAGCCCCGGGACAGGAAGCAAAGGAGAGGTGACATCTCCAGAGTAGTTACCTTGCAGGGAGACTTGAACAA
>NW_025192940.1:0-1838 GCF_004010195.1 Chiloscyllium plagiosum | reverse complement strand
GGACAAGGCAGAGTCTGGATGATCCAGCAGTGCCATCACACTGTATAAGACAAACATTATTAAAAACAGATCATGGGCCGGCCCATATTGGGCAGGATACAATGCAATATCAGATGACCCACTACAGGGGTGGCCTGGAACAGGGAGAGATACAGCAAGGTTTTGTTGAAGGTCTGTAGTCTGTACACAGTGTGAGCCAGTGAAAGCAATCAGGATAAAATAGAGGCAGCGGCAGCTACCCAGGGGCCCATGGGAGCAATTACAGTTGGATTTTTCACACATCCCCATCCCAATCGCAGGGATGGAAATCCTGCTGAGTCTTAATAAACAGGTTTATTCAGTGGGTAGAAGCATTCCCCTGCAGATTCTGACCAAGGGTCACATGTTCCAGGGAGCGTAGTAAAATAGCTATGTGCCCTGTTTCGTACTGAACAGAAATCCCATTCCCCATACCACCCCCAGAGCTCAGGGGCAGTAGAAGGAATGACGCAGACACTGAAAGCTAGCCTGGCGAAGGCTCTCTCAGAGACAGGACAACGATGGGTTAGAGTACACCCCCAGCCTAATGAAACTGAGATCAACCCCAGCAAAGTGGACGGGGCTGTCCCCCTTTGAATTAGTGACTGGATGGGCTATGCAGATGTCAAAGGGTATGGTAATGGGAAGGCTGGAGATGTGCAATGACAAGGATAGGGTTAAACCATTTGTGAAAGAAATGGCAAAGCAGCTGCATGAGCTGAGAGAATCGGAGACTGGGAAAAGGAACATGGAAATATCTGAGCTGACATTCCAAACCCTGGAGTTCAGGTCAGGGGGAAAATATTAATGGAACGTATGAAGTAAACACATCAAAATGCAGGACTTATCTGGGGGAGCCAGAGAGGGACCTCTCCCATCATGCAATAGTAAGGAGCGCTGAATAAACATTGGTCGTGCTGCTCAACACAGAACTCAAGGCTCCTCTTTGATATTTCTCCCAGCAACAGTTGTGCAGGGGCATGTCGCTGGCTGGAGGTCTATGGCTAGTGCTGTTCCACAAGGATCAGAACTGGGACATCAGTTGTTTGTAATGTAAAGAAATGAAAAGTTTGAAAATGTAAACGATTTAATTAGCAAGTTTGTAGATGGCACAAACTGTTGAAGTTGTGAATCATGAAGAATGATGTCATCGGATACAGCAAGATAGAGATGAGTCGGAAGGTTTTGTGGAGAAATTGCAGATATATTTTAGTGCAGACAAGTGTGAGGTGATGTGGTTTGGAAGACACGTAAAAAGAGGAATGTATACACTAAACGGAAGTGCCCTGAGCAGCACTGATATACAGAAGGATCTTCAGGTGCATGTTTACAGCTCCCTGAAAGTGGTGAAGGAGGTGGATGGCAGGCCTGCCTTCTTCTGTCAGGGGAGTGAATATAAAACGGGAATTAAATCCCCTTTGGGGTATTGTGTGCCGTTTTGATCACCACTTTATAGGTAGGATGTGAAGGCTTTTGGGAAGGTGGAAACAGGTTTACCAGGATATTGCCTGGATTGGGAGAAGTTGGAAAATCTTGGATTGTTGTCTTTGGAAATTCAATGGCTGTGGAGTGACCCAACGGGCACAGACAAAGTTTGTAAGCTTTGGTTTACTACAGAAATTGCATCTCTTATCAAGAATAAGAAACAGACTTCTGTGTTGATGAGGCAAAATGTACAGACGAGGCAATGGAGAGTACAGATGAGCTAGGAAGGATTTAAAGAGAGAGTTAAGAAGGGCAAAGAGAGGACATGAGCAGTCTTGAGCAAATGGAATAAAGGAGAATCCTAAAATTTTCTATAGGTATGTGAAGAATAAAAG